>NW_026260866.1:0-99932 GCF_024613125.1 Pisolithus orientalis | reverse complement strand
TTTTCCCGTGACATCAACGCCAGGACCTGCAGGAATACTCAGCAATTGCGCCGTACAGGCAAGGTCGGTTTGACTTACGGTTCCGAAAGCGGCATGGAGCCCTGCAACTGAGTCCCCTAAGCTGATGTTTGGTCTAACCGGCGGACCAGCATGCCCATCCGTCTTTGGATCCACGAGACCGTTGATGTAACGGAAACCAGATTCCGCTTCGCAAACGGATGCATAACCGGGACGAGAAGACCACGGTCCTGTCTGACCATACCCACTAACTCGAGTGAATATGAGAGAGGGATTGAGCGGATGCAGGTCGGAAGGACCCAATCCCCATTTCTCAAGTGCTTATCGGAAGCAGAGAGTCAGTACCTTTGGTAACCACGCGATAGGAAAAGGATAATTTACTTCCAGGCTTGAAATTCTCAAGTACCACGTCGCTCTTGGCCGCTAGCCACTTCACAAGTCTGGTGACACCATCAGTATTATATGGTATTTAACCATGCACATAACTGGAAGCACGAACTCTCGTCCTTCATCTTTTCTCAGATCAATAGCGACGCTCTTCTTGTTTTCTGCCTAGACTCCGGAACCACGGACTAACACCATCAGCGTCGAGTTCGCGCCACACTCTCAGAGGGTCCCCTACAGAGGGTGGCTCTATCTTGATGACCTCTGCCCCAAAATGCCTGGGACGAACGTCAAGACAAGCACGTCGGCGTTTCAATTTTAAATAATGCTGGTTTACCCGAGGAGCTGTCCACAGAACGGGCCAGCGATGACTTGTCCCAGTTCCAAAACGCGTATGCCGCTCAGCGGAAGGTCGTTTGGACTGCTACCCGCTGATCGTGGGCCATGTCTTTCAAACTCTACATGGGGAGTGCTTACTGGGAACTGAACAGACGAAGAGGGCCCCCAGTCAGAGTTGCTTTGGTTGCATGTCGTAGTAGTAGAGTGGAAGCCATGATGGGGTGCAACCGTTCACACCGACCGGGGTTCTTATGAATAAGAGTTCAGACTTTGACGAAGCGCTGAAGGTCACTCTTCGCGAGAGCGACTGTCTGCAGGTCGTCTGTGATGGTAACCTTGCCGTGATCGACCCGACCGAAAAGGGCGGGTGTGTATCGGCAAATACCCTTATCTGAGATCCATGATGCCCTTCAGCCTTGTCACCAATTGAACCCCGCTTACATACCCTTCCATGTAATCCAAGCAGCAGGAGGCCTCGAGGCGGCGCTTGGGGTTCCCTTTGTTCCAACTTCCAACTCAGCCTGTACTTAAAAAGTGGTGGGTTCAGCTCGCTGCCACACAACCAGACTTGCGGTTGGCTCCTACTCACATCCAGTACCAGTTCTATCCAGACTATGTCCCACGTTTTGTACTGGCCAGGTCGAATTTCTTCTATCCCCTTGGCAACACGTCTGCTGTTTGCCTCACAGAGGAATTGCTCCCCGAATGCAAGGCGGATGTGCTCCTCCTCGGCTGTGGAGACCCTAGGCACATTTTATACACGGTGTACGCTGATACCTCGACGTCCAGTGGTATGATCTCGCGTCATACTTGGAATATTTTTGCTTCTAACTTTGGGATCAATAGAACCTCGCAAGCTCGACATCACCTGCTGTGATTATGAAGCCGCCGTCCTTGGTATGTGCAATTAATTTGAACGAGTGCTACTTCGCCCATGCCATTTTTTAATAGCTCGAAACACGTTACTCTTTACCCTCTTAGCCGATGATGGGGCTGAAGATAGACTTGCCACTATCTGGAACATATTTTATCACATGATGCTTGACGAAAACTCGCTCTCATTGCTGATCGAACAATGTCGCAAGCTTGTTCCGCTTGCAGAAAGTCTGGAATCGTGGAGACAAGGTCCTTATGCGCACTTCGTCACCATGTGCAACTCAGATACGCTTTCGGAGATAGGTCGATTCTGGAAACTTTGGCTCGGGACATCGAACTTCAATGCTAAGCAAGCTAAGTGGTTCAAAGGTAACTTTCAGGATGGTATCAAGAACGTGCGGAAGCCACACGAAGACGGCCTTGTAATGACTTCTATGCGTTCAGCGGGGCCCCTTGGCCCACTAACATTGTTCGCTGTTACAGAACAGTTCAAGCGTTTTTGGACGACCGGTGTCACGGATGACGGGTCCCCAGACGTGAAACCAGCGAACAACCCCAATCCTACTTTTGCTTTCTCCTTGTTCGGAAACGAGTTCGCTGTGCACTATGGTACAGACCCCATTTCGGGTTTTCATCTTGCAGAAGCTCTAGCATCTGCTGGTCTTGAATTGTCTACGAAGTCACCATCGGTAATCCACACAATCGTGCGGACTGCGCGCCAGCAATTTGGTACCTGGTGCAAGGCTGTCATACGCCGTGTCCAGAACACAAGTGTGTCCTCAGCATCCTTGGTAGTGCGGATGTATGCTGGAGAGGCACTTGCGTTTTGTCAGGCACTTCACTCCGTTAACAGGCCTTCCGTGGCGCACACACCGATATTCATCGCGCCGTGGAAGCGATCAGTGGTACAGCTCGATGACGCGTCATACTCTCCAAGCACTCCATCTCCCGCTCCGACTTCCTTCAATGTCATTGAGACCTCTAATCTTCTTGATCATCTTGGATTGCAAAACCTGCTCACCGTCACTACTCCTCTCCTCTCCAACTCACCCTCGTCAACAATTTACACTGAAGCCCTACTGCCTGCAGGTGATTCACCTGCCCAAGGTATCCTAGACCACTTGTGTGGGGACCTCTCTACCATCTCGCTACTTTTAGGCGTCATCCCTTCCGCCTATATATCCCGTTTCACCACACGTTCCAACACCTCCGAGACCATGATGCAGTCTATTGCAAACTCTTCTGCAAACCAATATCATGAACGCCTTGCTTGGAAGCATATCAATTTTGGTCATCTCTCCGACAGTTTACATGGAGGCGAACTTTCGTTTGCCCCACACCAATTGGCCGGAGAGTTGTTCGACATATACTTGAAGATGTTCTCCGATGAGGATCTTAGAAAACGGATGGCCATCCTGTCCCTTGGTAAATCTCAGTTGATGCAGAAGATACGGTTCTCAGGGATTATCCATTATACGCGCCGCAGCTTTGCCTTGTTGCTCGCACATATCAGGACAAGAGTCCGCTACGACTGGAACAAAGTCATCAATGATCTAGAGGTATTAATTCTGCAGGACCATACACTTCTCACCGGGTCGAACTTCTATCAAGAAATGGTCTGTCAACTACACCTCGCAGGTTTCTGGCTTCCCTGGCTTAGCCCTGCGGAAGTACGGGAACTTCGCTCTCATGAAAACCCTCCCATTTTCAGGTCGTGGAGCACGGTCCCTGAAGTCGTAACAGTTGTGCTGGTGGTTCCACGTTACGCCATCGCCAAAGTACAATCCGACCTTTCAAATGCTGGCACGCCTATTTTGCAATGTGAAATACGAGCCGATTTTAAGCACAATGCCTTCGCATGTATTTCTGCTTCATTCGGTAAGCTTGAGGTATCAGGCGAGGGGGAGAATAAGGTGGCAGTCGTCGTCGAGGACAGGGCGGGCATCAGTGGCACATCGCCATTAATTGTCTCCTTCCCTGTTCTTTCTACCACTCTCATCCACACGTCTGGCGGAACTGTTGGCCTGGCGGTACGCTCCACCTTGGGACCTGCGGCGGCTTTGGCGCAAAAATTGGGGCTAGAAATGTGCCTGTTCAAAGCTCTTCTGACCGATGAACGATATGCCCATGTTCTGACAAGGGCACCAACAGCCAGCGAAAGCACGGTCAACTCGGAGTTCCCGCTTGTACCTCCTAAATTGGACACGATGACTCGGGGACATCCAATCCACGTGGAAATGGATGAGTCCAATACACATATTCAGTCGCTCACTGCACACGTCGACGTCGTAGATCCTGCAGGACAGGCATCACTTTCTAGTGGTTGCACAGTCACCGTGGAACAGGTGTCTCTCAACAAAGCCAAGCTATGCGTCGACCAATACCAACATATCATCTCCTTCCCTCTCCCCATTGACGCAACAAATGCCAAGCTTCGCATAGCACGGAGATCGAAATACGTCGAGGTGAGTGTCGTAGGCACCTTGTACAACCTGTGATTAATGTTAGAACAGGTAGTTGCGCCAATGACACTGACACTCAACTTCAAGGGAGAATCTAACGTGGCGAGGAATTTCAGAACGACCTTTGATTGTGGCGTACCAACGCTCTGGAGTATGCACCGCATGAATTTGGATCATTGTCCATCCTTCAAACCCTCCAGGAGTCACAAAGCATTCGACTGGCTTGGACCGCATGTCGGACTTATGTTTTCGCAAAGAGAGCGCATAGCGCGTAACCGGAACACGTTCCCCGGATCTACTACGCCTGACACAATGATGAATTTGAAGGACTCTCTTCACACTCTTCTCATTTCTGCCACAGGATTGCAAGGGCCCATTCACACTGAGTTCGCCTTGTGGAGCCCTGTCGAGAACGAATCCTACGCAACGATTCTTGTTACCGATGTCCGACTTGATATTGGCTCCCACACGGTCGTAGCTGATTCGTGGATTATACCTGGATCGAATGATATTCAGGACAAATTGAAGAGAGAGATAACACAGGTACTTTCCATCAAAACAGATGCCCACGAATCCGAAGCATGGAGACATTTGCTTCCTCTGTTAATCGAGCGGTGCCGTACTTGGAAGCACAAGCCAAGTTGCGAGTACCTCGTTCATGACTCTATTCCACTCTACCCAGGTGCCGTGGTGCTCTTGCGGGATGGGCATCGGGACGAAAGTGTTAAGGGAACGGTATGGCAGCGTCTCTGCCAAATACGCGACGAGGGCAGCAATTAGTCCCTTATTCGCCGTCTCGTACATGGAGAAGGTAGGAATGAAGATGGACGACCCAGTTGGGCCTCCCGCCTTGACAGGGTGTGCGGCGTGCGGAAAAGGGGGCATTTCGTTGTCTGCGTGCTCCAGGTGCAGGAAGGTCAAGTACTGTTCGAAAGATTGTCAAGTAAAGGATTGGAAAACGCACAAGACGAGCTGTGTGTCAACGTGAGCTATGATAGCACTGGTATTCCCATGTCAACTGTTATGTTTATGCCAGTCCATTCATCCATAATACCTCAGGGTTCCAGTACTTTTGGTTCCATACTATGTGCCGCCTTTTTCTTTCAGACTTACTACCTTGCTGTCATGACTCGCTGTCAGATGTTGTGTGCTGGTACTTTCCGAATCTGAGGTATGAAGTAATAGTATGGACTTAAATCTCATCGTTGTTTCTGTCAGCCGTCCTCGACGGTAGTGCCCAGATCTTCTCACTTTTGGGTATCGCCGCGTTGTGTACGCATCCAGGGCATCGTAGGCGTTCGTGATGGCCATACGTACACCTATGCACACGGTAAGAATTACTGGAAGCATGATAATGATAATTCCGTACCACTTGCATGTGGGGATCTTGCTGTCGACTGGTTCATCTTCGGAAGTGACTCGGCTCCCCTGGAACACGTGGCGAACAGTGGAATAGCTTCTGCTGTTACTCAAGATCGATTGTTGTCGAAACAACAGAGCCTGCTCTACAGTTATTTGTTGCCCGAGGATTCAGTCGCAATAACATCTCCGAGGATTTATAAACTTATCCTCATGGCAAGACTGAGCCGCTAGTTGGTATTCCAATCGGATTTCAGTGTGATTAGAGACCATTAATAACCCTGACGGTGTCCAGGGGATATGCTATGTACACCGTTGAACGAAACTCTTACAACAGGTCGAGGTAGGCAAATGAAGAAGGAAATAAAAAGCAATATACGGCAGAATTATTCGCGGATAGCGGGCCCACGAAGCTCCCCCCGTTCTACAGCATAGCTGGCAATGAACCACCGCTAAAAGCATCATCTTGCTCAGTACGCGTCATCATCCCGCGGAGCGACAGATATGGCGAGTGGTAATTGAACTCCACGACTGACCTCGCCCTCCATGGTAGGCACCATCACCAGAGAGGACTCACGTCGAATATGCATCGCCTTCTCTGTGAGCGATACTTCGAATTGGTTGATAATCTCCACCAAGAACGCTTGGATCTCGATGACACTGTGACGCATAGGTGTTGTTCAGCCATACTCTTGCGCGTGAAACATGGCAGTACTTACGCAAATCGCCAACCTAGGCATGCGCGGGGTCCACCACCAAACGTCAACCTAGGAGGAGAGTGAGCAAAATGCGTAGGCATATACACACGGACTCACAGGCTGGAGTATACACCAACGGCAGCTTCCTTTTTGTCCTTCGCAATGCCATCTAACCAACGGTCTGGATTGAACACGTCGGCATCTTCACCCCACATGTCCTTGTTGCTATAACATCTTCAGCACATATCCCAAGTGGAAATGATAGAAATCACGAACCGGTTGTATGCAGCGACAGATGCTATGATCCGGGTCCCTTTCGGAACCAGGATCTCATGCATTAATTCGCCTGATTCCGTCGTAATTGGTTGAGAAAGTGGCAGAACGTGGTCCTGACCAGCCATGCGAAACACCTGAGGCAGTACACAATGATATCGCAAAGTTTCCTATAATTACCAACGTTGGGTGAATCACTGCGTCGAGACATCAAACGCATGTTTACCTTAACGACGGCATTCAAGTATGGCATGTTATCCAAGTCGGACGCAGTGAAATGCGTGTCGCCACGAGCGCGAAGGGCAGACTCGTGTTGCCTTATCTCCGATCTGAGTCTCGACTGTATCTCAGGAGCTCGGGACATTTCCAGCAGGGCCCAACCTATCGAATTTGAAGTCGTTTCGTGTCCCGCAAAGAGGATTACGCTACAATGGTGGTAAGTTGACAAAATCACCACCTTCGGCTTGTGAACGTACCGCATCTGAGAGTATAGCTCCTCATCACTTAGTTTGTTCTTCGCATCAGCGTCCATGTTTGCTTTGACTACGAAAACGATGATTACATATGCCATAGGAGTCACGTACCACTCACCAAGCAGCGAGAAAATATCCCTGCTCCCCTTCCCTTGCAAAAGAGACTCTGCCTTCTCTGTCACCATAGTTGCCGCAGTGGCAGTGGTGACTTTCTTCGCTTCACGGAGACGTGTGGCTCGGGAGACGGGGGCGTACTTGACCCAGTATTCGAGGATCGATGTCGGAATGTACTTGATAGCTTCCTGAATGAAGATTTGTAGCGCCGAAGGGGAACCAAAGACGCTCAGCCTGGGCAGCAAGATCAACCCCGTCCTCCAGAGAAAGACGGTATAACGACGTACAACAACCCTTGGTAATTCTTCGCCAGCGGGTTCTCCGAATTCTCGAGGCTACCCAGCCGGATGTCGAAGGCACCTGATTTGAAATTGAAAATATAAGGCCAGATCATGAAGTCGATTGCTACATTTACATACCTTCTCCTATGGCGTCCAAAGCTGCTCGAGAGACCCAGCTTGGGATGTCCATTACAATCTTGCCACTATTATCAGCCTCAACGAGTTCCATCCATTTTCCGACCATCTTAACAATGGATCAGTCTCAAGCCGTATCCGATTGCAAGCGACTTACGGCCTGGGCAGCAGCCTGTGATACCGCTAAGAATGCCCTTGATTCAGCTCCCCCAAAGCCAGGATTCAATATCTTCCTCTGTCGCTTATGGACGTCGCCTGCCGATATGGCATTGTCAGATGAGTTTCCGCTAGATCTCAGGTTTGAACACACCATCTGCCCAGAGAACACTCTTTCCCAGCATCATGAACGTCAGAATTCGACGTTCTGGTACTTTTGGGAACTGATACGCGGCAGTGACGAATATCCGTGACAAGGCTTTCGGATCAGCAACCACAAGTTGATCCTCCTATGAAGGAAGATAAGAAAACCTCGCATAAAGTAGCAGCATACCTACGCCAAGGATGCCTTTGACTCGGATGACATTGCCGTAGAGGTTTTTCCAACGGAACTCTGCTTCACCGGCCATGCCCTGGTACAATTCAGGAAGGTTCCCTGTGCAGTACAACTCAGGATGGGGATAACCGAGTGAATGGTACACTCACCAAAAAGGAACGATGTGGGCTTAGGTCCGCGCACCCGAGAAAGAGACATTCTGGTGTAACGCCTGTAGATAGCATATAAGACGAGGGAAAGGCACAGGGGAGTCAAGTAGTGATCCATCTGAGAAGCTGATGAGCAGTCCCTCCAGAACGCAGCGTCGTTTATATACCATATGAATCTGTACGCATCCATTCACGGTATTCGCATTGTTATGATGAATTACTCACCAACATTGGGTGCCGGGAGTCGGTAGTATGGCAAGCGGTACACCGAATGTGAGCAACACACTCGTCAGGAAGTAATTACTGTAAAGATCATTGACATATAGTCTTCCTTTGTAGTGTGTGTCATAGTGCTTGACTAATAGTTAGGGGTAAGCTGTCCTAAAAAGTCAAAACCGATCAAACCTGATGGTTGCGACGAACGCTTCTATCCAGTGGATATGGCATGCAAGCTGACACGTTCGAGTCAGATGCGATGACGAGGCAAATGTGACATTATTCAATCGTGTGCCACTGACGACGGTCTCCACCGTCTTACCGGCTCCCATGTATGTACAACCCAGCGTGCGCCAGTCCCATGCGGAAAGAAGCCGTGAATCTGGATCTCATATTAGTTGGCACATACCACGGTATTTCTTATACGCGAGATACGTACATCGATGGACGTTGAAACATCTTACAACGCGACCAGACGAGGTTATTATCAAAAAAAACTGGGAATAGCAAACTGCACGATACTCCTTAACAATCTTCCGTCAAGAGGGACGAACACAACGAGCGCTCGAGGGTGTAGCTAGCAGCGCACCTTTGGTAGATCAATTACTTCGCGCTTCCTGTTCCCAGGGAGAGACCGATATAGCGAGCGGTAATCGAATCCCTGGGCCATCAGCACACATGGCTCCCGACGAATTCTCTCAGCTTCCTCAGTCAGGGAAGCCTCGAACTTGCTGACAATTTCCACCAAGATGGCCTGAATTTCGATGACGCTGTGTGGATGAGGTGAGTCGGGTCATTGTGTAACCGAAGTTGGTCGCCGTTGCTTAGTCACACATTTATGCAGAATATACTCACGCAATTTGCTTCCTGCTGGCCCGGGGCACGTGTGGTGACAAAAGTTCTGGGACAAAGAACAAGGCTTAAAAACGCGAATGAGTTAGTACATAACAGTGTATGAGCTCACAGGTTCGAGTATACGCATACTCCTGTGGCAGCTTTGTCTGCGCGCTCCAGGTGCAAGAGGGTCGAGTACTGGTTCGAAAGATTGTCAAGTAAAAGATTAGAAAACGCGCAAGACAAACTGTGAGATCAACATGGACTACATATGACAGCACTGATATTCCCATGTCAATCGTCATGTTTTGTACCTTCCCATGTAACATACCTAGGTTCCAACACTGTCTAGTATTCCATACTATGTACTGCCATCAAAGCTGATTTATTTCCGATCGTCCTTCAGAAGATCCAGCAGAACGGAAGTGAACGATGGGTTAGTATGGACGACAGGTGTACACCACTGTCCAGATCATTCCGGTTGTCGGGTACACTCATAGTTTCAAAGAGAACCATGCTTTCATGGTGCACAGATCCTAGTTGAATGCCACAGATAGATTTCTGAGCTGTGCTCAACGGCTAGTAAGTCCTCGGAAAAGTCATTACCAGTTAACTACTTGCAATGGACGCTTATTGGACAACCATTCTGAGTGGAACATCTGGTCTAGAACTAATACCTACAATGAACAGAAGCCTTATCCAGCTTTAAATCCATGAGTCCGGAGAGCAAAGTGAATGAGAGTACTGATTGTAAGAGACGGAATAGGGGCTCCGAGAGCCTCCCACAGATCCGCCTTCGGAATGACGTCATTCCTCCGAGCGTATCTGTTTATATACTAACCACTACTGAACAACAAAGGGCAAATCAACTCAATCATGTCGTCCACCTCTACTGACCACCGATTTAAAGACACCCTGTTCCCAATCCAAGACTTTGTCCTTGGATTTACTACATGTCCTTCTGCGCCAGCACTACCCAATCTGATGAATGCCACACTCTCTGATTCTGCTCTTGGTATTCACAAGAATACAGGGAAACTAACTCACAATGTAGTATGCCCCCCTCCACCTATTCGACCCTCCTCCCATCCAGAGCCGCAGTTGGCTTGGGAGGCACGGTATCCCAAGGGAAGTTGCAGCCCTAAGACGCCGTTACCTGGGGGCTTAGGCTTCTACCTCGCTGGACCTAAGACATTTTCTAATGCACTGGAGAGAGGTGCCGGGGAAGCCGTGTTCAGCTACCGGATGATGTTGCAGAAGGATTGGGAGTGGGTCAAGGGTGGGAAGCTCCCCGGGGCGTGTACGTAGAATGACCAATCGGGTGAAGTGTTTTGAACTGGGTCGATGACCTTTCATAGACGGGGGCGTCGGCGAACTCGCCTACAGATGCTCCGGAGGCCGCCAGCACGATAGGTGCAAGTGCTTTAATCTTCGCCTTATGTGGAGGTGCGTGTGTTACTGCAAACCATGGTTCGGATCGCGTGATACTTATCGCAGAGAGAACGGCATGGGAGAGCTCTATGCTTATACACCTCTAAATGAAACCAATAAGAGTGCACTCCTTGCGGTGCCCCCCTTTTCAAAGACGAACAGTGACTACGGTATTTCTGTCGGGAAGGGTGCGTGGACATATGAGCCTGGAGTCTGGACGACCATCGCGGAACGCGTCAAACTCAACACGGTTGGTGAAGCTAATGGTGAGCCCGCCAGCTCCAACTCCTTTGCTGCGACGCTCATCCAGGTTATGCAAATACGAGGCGAAGTGCAAGTATGGATCAATGGCGACTGCGTGATTCATGCCAGGGGTCTTGTATTGCGGGTAGACGAAGAGTCGCATATCAAAGGAATGCATTTTCAGACATTCTTCGGAGGTGAGGATATCGGTGGACACCATGAATGGGTGTCTTACATGGACTCGTATCTGACTGCATTACATCCCAGGTCATACACCCGATTGGGCTTCCCCTAAGGACCAGCATGCTTGGTTTGCAGATGTCTCAGGTGTCATCGTGCACTAAGGTGCCAACTAACGGTTAGTATACTCGTTTCAGAAGGGTTGTTGAATATGTACAAGGACATGAGGAGCCATACATGTACGATAGATTGAATTCCAGTGCTCAGCTGATCGTCGATCAGTAACTTCGTACTTTCCCAGGGGTTGATGGTGATAGTAAAATGAACAACTAAAACAACAGCGTCCGATCTTCTTCTGCGATCGCCCACAACTTGACTTTAACCGGGGGAATCTGGCAGTCGCTTGCATTTCTTTCGGGCGAGTTTCACGTGTAGCCCAGTTATTCCTGAGTCACACTAGCATCTCATCGAAGCTCCACCGGAATAGCTGCAGCCGCAGCGGGGGGGCGCAGTAAATACCTCCTTTGAAACACTATATATTAGAACTTCATCCAGTCGTATTCCTTCAAGCAAATCTTCATGCCGCTCGACATATCCAACTTACTCTCTCCTATACAAGAACCTGCCTTCTGGCCAGAGTCATCTGAGAGGGTGATACTGGAACCATACACCTACATCACCTCAAAACCTGGAAAAGAAATCCGCACGTTACTCATCGAAGCTTTCAACAAATGGCTCTCAGTTCCTCGCGAGCAACTCGATGTCATATCGCGCGTCGTGCGAATGTTGCATAGCGCTAGTTTGATGGTGGATGACATCGAGGACGGAGCACAACTCCGGAGGGGTCAACCAGTGGCCCATCGAATATATGGTATCCCGCAGACGATCAATACTGCCAACTATGTGTATTTCTTGGCGTACAAGGAGTTGGCGATATTAAGGAACCATGACCCCAAGGGCGACGAAGTCAGGGTAGTGGCAAACAAGGACTTGGACCTCGTCGTAACGGAAGAGTTGCTTGCACTTCATCGAGGACAGGGTCTTGAGATCTTTTGGAGGGATTCGTTGCAATGCCCGACGGAGCAAGAGTATATCTCCATGGTCAACAACAGTTGAGGATTTAGTTCTCTTCCGTACTGTCATCATGCTGAAGTTTACGTGCTAGAGACCGGTGGTTTGTTCAGAATTGCCATCAAACTCATGATGGCTTGTGCAACGACCAACGTTGACGTGTAAGCCCTCTCAGTTACCGATCGCGTATTGATTATACGATTCAGAGTCAACTTTTTTGACTGGATGAAGTGACTATGTGCCTTTGGTGAACCTTTTTGGAGTGTACTTCCAGATCCGCGATGACTATATGAACCTTCAGAGTACAGAGGTTCGTCCCTTCCTCTACGACCGCCATTAACTGACTCGTGGCCCTTGGCCTCCCCCAAAACTTAGTACTCGAATAACAAAGGCTTTGCGGAAGATCTTACTGAGGGAAAGTTCTCTTTTCCCATCGTTCACGGCGTGCGAGCAGATGAAAAGAACCGCGTTATACTGAGTGCGTACTAATGTTCATCTTCCGGAGCGAGGGCGTGCTCTACCTCCACGTCGTCCTTGCGGACCACACTTATATCCCGCGCCTCTCGTAGATGTTCTTCAGAAGCGGCCCACGACGCCCACCTTGAAACACCATACCATCGACCACCTCCGCTACAAAACTTCTTCATTTGATTACACGCTCAACGTGACAAGTTCGCTGGAACAACAGGTTCGATGCCATTCGAACGGTTCCGGTCCTCACCCACAGCTAATTTTATCGCCCTACTGTGACAGGTCCGTGCGGAAATAGCCAGGTTAGGCGGAAACGACCAGCTCGAAGGCATTTTGGATGCGTTGCATGTACCAATGGACGTCGGTGCTGCAGGGACAACGGAAAGTAGTTCCAGCGTGCTTTAGTGGTAGATATTTTTATGATATGGAGAGTAGTCAACAATACATTCGACTCAGATTGGATTTTCCACCTCAGCGTTGAGTTGTGACCCGTCTCCTGTCCGTTTCCAATGATGGACGGTCTACGTCGCATCGCAGGTCCCAAGTTGAGATTTTCGATGATTGACCGTTGTGTTATCCTATACTTCTCACTGGTGCCAAACTGGATGTGGACCGGCGCGCCGTCGCCGTACCGCTCAGTTTCAGTCCGACCATCATCCACTAGTGCCGAGTCCACTTCCATCGCCCTTTCATAGTCGAACGTCTGTTTGTTGACGCCTTCTTGGGACAACCGTCGTTCCCAAGACGTTCAAATGGATCCGTTCGAAGTGCGCATGCAATTCCTTGGCTTGTTGCGCAAGCTCAGCGCGTGAGTGTCTCTGACTGGGTCAACGACGGCGGCCATTAAAGATCACTTTACCTTCCGTTGAATGGGGTATTTGACATGTAGCACGCAACAATCCATCCAAAAGGTCGTCAGTTATGCACTCAAGTATTTCGCAAAATGCGGGGAGGATTTATGGGAATGCATCATGGAGGAATGTCAGAAGGCACGTAACGCTGCAATTCCTTCTCTTCTACCTTGGTTCCTTGATGAATGGGGACGAACCAGTCCAGGCTATGTCAAACATTAGTGCTTATTATCCCTTTATGCTCGTTCACAGGGCTCGATAAACCATCGTGTCAATATTCTATATTTCTTAGACTCCCTATGTGAAACGTCCCTACTAGCTAAATCCCATCAACCCCAGCCCGTTGAATCGTCTTCGTGAGTCCCTTTCCATGTTCTGAGCTTCCTTGGTTTCTCATCGTTGGAATAACTTACTGACTGGGACTTTGTAACAGGCAGGCGAAACAGGCGAACCACGCGTTTTACGTCGATTATGTCGCTCGAGACCTTGCACAGATCGTAGAGTGTGTGGTACCAGTAGGCAGACAAGGTCTACCGAACCTTACTAGCACTAAACAAGTGAGCTTCCCGATCCTCGCTGTACGACGAGGGTCTTGCGTGATTTCCGAGGGCTCGGTTTGCTCATGCAATTACTCACGCGCCGTCACAGATCCTTCAAAATTGGCGCACGAAGCGGGTGATAGATCCTCAAAAGGTAGACCAAGTCATGCAAATCCTCATCACACGCCAAAGCCAAGCTACCGTGGCTTCCGGCACTGGCTCGACCGCAACAAACAAAAATGCGGAAGCTCATCTTTCACGAGGAGACATAGTCAAGCGTATGGAAGAAGATCGTGAACGACACAAACGGCTACGTGAGAAGCGCTGGGTGCAAACACAAGCGCAATCTTCAACTGTACCCGGACATGCGATTGCGTATAACCCCTACGGGCTCGCATCCTTTCTACCTCTGAGCGATGCGGAGAATGCAGAAGTTGCGCTGGACATCGAGTTCGAAAATGAGTGGGAGACGACGAGCGACTGGAATGAGGATGATGTGGAGGTCGTTATGGAAGAGAGGGAGTTGTGTTATCCGCATTTGCGTAGGAAGGGCTCTGGCGGGATGGGCTCGGTCGATGAAGGTGGCGGGGAAGAGCCTATGGATTTATCATAGGATGTGCTCACTCGAGTCTTCAAACGAAAATCTGGCTCTGTCAGTCATACTTTCGACCTGTGGTGGACCTCCGATTGTGGGCACTAGTGATGTGCTGTTGTGGCTGGACCGACTGCAACCCGATCAAACGGATGTAACACCTCTCAACACTGAGCACCTCGGCAGCGTGAGCACGCTTGCTCGAGTGTGCAGCGGCGCGATTAGAGTATTCTTAGTTGCTAGTTTCTGCCGGTGCATCAAGAAAACTCCAGGCAACTGAATTTTGCTTAACTTCATGGCCCGATAGTGAGTAGCCGTGTTCGCACCGTATGTACCAGTGCTGACAGAGCTCGAGCACCTTCGAATTATCAACGTCGGTGAGCAACTTTTCGTATCAATTCAAACACCACAGGTAGATGCATACAAGTTCTAGGTGGCGGCCAATTGGCATGCGTTACGAGACAACCGTCTCTCTCTGATGAGCGTTTGAGCCTTGGTCTTCAGTTGTTTTGTATTCCCACTCTATGTTCTTCATATCGCGTTACGAAGTCCCAGAGCCTGGCACCTTTGAATTATCAATGTTGGTGAGTCATCCCCCTCGTAGAAGTGCTAACACTGCGGGCGGAGGCGAACATGATTGGCTGTTTTGCACATTCATCATTGTTGTGGGGGTGTTGCACGTGCAGGCTGGCCAGCAAAAACATGACTTATCACGCGCCATTTAAACAACATCAACGATAATATCCAATTGGCATAGAGGGAGTAACAACTGAGTGGGGTTTGTACGAGGGGAGAGTCAAGTGAGTTGGGGTAGGGGAGGGAGAAACATACGAGTCGGGAGGGAGATAGATAGTACATGGAAGTTGGGAGTGTCCGACAACGAGAAGCTACAATAATCGACGCGACGAATCCATGAGTCCAAGGCCTAAACCGTCGACGAACGTTACTAATTGCACGGCACGGACAACGGGAAAAGAACTAGACATACCTGGATGACGAGCCCGAATCCAGGGCCTGGACGTCAAGGTCGTTCGTTGTAAGTACGAAAGAACGAGGAAGGGGAGAGAAACGAACCAAAGCAGCGGTTCACCAGTTAAAGCATCCGTCCGCTCCAACAACCAACTAGTAGATTACGAAAGGATGAGGCAGAAGGGAGAGACGAACCTAGTTGTCGTCGGCATCGAAATAGAGGTCGGCACCGGGGAACTGAGTCTTGATGATGTCCCAGAGCCAGTGCATTGGCGTCCCAAACGTGATTTCGGAGGAATCGGTTGGTCCCGTGCCACCGGTGAGGAGGGCGACGAACTTGCCAAGGGCGTCGACGATGATGGACCCAGAGTCCCCGCCCCTAGAGAACGGACCGGAGATGGTATCATAGGGGTAGACTGCTGTTTCTACCGAATCGCGGCTGCCTAGGGCAAAGTAGCGGCGAACATGAGACTCAAATCCATTCAAACAGCCAATCGTGGTGAGCGTGGTGAGACCGCGTTTTATAACGTATCGCATGGGGTCGCCTTTGTGGTCTTTGTTATTCGGCGTGCGTATCTCTTCTGCGGAGAGAATGCCTCGGAGCTTGAGGAGACGATCGACTGGATAATCGAAGTCGGACGGCGAATCGACGGGAGGGTACATCAAGCTCATAAACTTGCCGGGTTGGATCTCAGGGCCTGGAATATAAACAGTTAGATTAAACGCCTTTAGCTAGATGGATCAGCACGCACCTAAGTCGAGCACGTTGCCTCTGAAGTTTTTCAAGAACTTCTTCTTGTCGAGCTCGATGACGCAAACATCCATCGTATAACTGTGAGGGGCGGGATGGACACTGACGGGAGGTGCCCAGACGACGTGTCCAATGATCCGGTCCTTCGGGCTCGTCCACTCCGTCTTCATCTTCACAAAGAAATTCTTGAGCGCCTCAATCGCCTCTCGTGTCTTGGGCAGCTGGCGTCGAGTCACCTCCAGCTCCCTTGCCGCCTGCTTGGCGGTAGGGCCATCGCCCTCCGCCCTAGCAGTTAACGTAGTAGCGCGCCGCTCCAAGATACCAACCGTGTGGTGCATGATGTCGAAATGGTCCTGGATAGACGCGAGGAAGTCGTTAAAATCTTTGCTGCCCATGAGGACGACCTCCTTCTTGGGCCCGGCTTTGTAGGTGTGGTCAGAATTGCGCTCATCTTTTCGGGGAAAAGAACGTACCGACGTAGGAGTATGCATTATTACCTTCGTTTTCAGGGAACAGGACGTGGCGGGCCGTGACGGCGTACAGATTGTGACCCACTCTGAAGTAGAAACCCAATTTTCCCTGGCTATAGAGCGTCTCGAAGCCAGCAATAGGCAGGCTAAGTGACGTAGTCACGGGATCGATGACGGCCTTGAGGGGATCGAAATCCCAGACGGGTGCGAACAGTTCAGGACCACTGGAACCCTTAGCCACTGACTCACGGTACGCAACATCGACATCGAAAATGCCATGCTCCTTGAGGAGATCGAGGATGTCGTTGGAAGATTTGAATGCCACCTCGCCGGTAAGAGTATCGGGCAAGACTCCCACCCAAATCGTGACGGGTGTGGTAACCACTGTCCTGGATGGCAAAAACCCGATGTCGGAGTCGTACCCGTCGCCCCCGTCATTTTCGTCGTCCTCATTCTCCTCGTCATCCTCGTCGTCCTCTTTCTCCTCGTCATCCTCGTCGTCCTCTTTCTCCTCGTCATCTTCGTCGTCCTCTTTCTCCTCGTCATCTTCGTCGTCCTCTTTCTCCTCGTCATCCTCGTCGTCCTCTTTCTCCTCGTCATCTTCGTCGTCCTCTTTCTCCTCGTCATCTTCGTCGTCCTCTTTCTCCTCGTCATCTTCGTCCTCTTCATTCTCCTCGTCGTGCTTAACCCAGCTGAAACGAACAAGGTCGACAGATGAGAGCTGGATGTTTCGCCGGTCGAGAAGTCTGACAACCTGGGAACGAATGTCAGTCCGCAGATTGTTGCGCTTCGAGGGGGTCACGAACCTCGGAACGAATCGTGGGCCACAGATCGCCCTTGCTAAGTATGTGGTGGTCATAGACTGGCCGAAGCCTCATGTGACGAGGATGTTGCTCTGGCCCCGAGGGCGCTGGGAAGGCATCCTTGGACGTCCGAAAGATCAGCTTGGGACCGCGATGCCTGGGGCCCCGGAGACCGAAATAGTAAAGGCAGGCCTCGATCTCAGGGACTTCGTAGGGAGAGGAGCGGGAGGAGTCGTTCTCCAAGAGACTGTTGTGGTCAGAGGAGTAGTTTATACCTCCGTCGTTGGATAGGGAGACGTTGCCAATCATGTTGGAGTAAACGGCGCACTCTTCGTCGAACGGTGGTGGGTGGATGTAATCCACGTAGAATGTGTGTCTCCAACTACAGTTGAACCCCCTCTTAACCCATACCTTTGGGACACACTAGCATAAGGGTTACGAGGGGTTAGGGGGTTGACCCGGGATGTTGCCCCTATTATGTAATATTCGCGTCTTGGCAGATGTAAGAACTTGCCGCGCAAAGGTCGCGATCACGTGACCGCTTCCCGCGTCCGAACACCACTCATCTAGCAAAACTTGGGCGGGTCTCTTCGCAGAATACCCATTTATTTAGTGCATAATTACATGGCATACGTACAGTGTCTTTCAGTAGCATTGAACTGAGTACCGGCGAACGGGCAAGGCTTGCGTGCAGCCTGCAAGTTGCCCGACGCTCATTTTCTCGCACACGCGCCCTCCGCTTAGTCAGCGGGCTACCCGTGCATTTGCAGACAGCGATGAGCATAGCACGACTCTTGCCACTCAGTCCCAGTGAGAAACCACCATATGCCGGACTAGGTAGTAATCCGTAAATATAGGCAAATAGGAACAAGTAGATTTGCATTGTAAATGTACACTATCATAGTATTATTCACTATTCGTGCATATGCTGATCCATATGTACCTATTAGCATAGTCAGCCATATATCTACCTAGCTATCCCTGTGCCCATGACTCCACTATGCATTTATATGCAACGATAGCTCAGACAATTTGGCTCGAAATCACTATGCCATTATATGCATAGCTAGTGCAAATACAAAACCTGCCCACCCACTCCCTGGTCACTTGACCAGTATGCAGGCATATGAGTATGTAGTTGTTGAAACCTGCCCACCCCATCCCTGTCCTACTGCTTGCCCTACTGCTCACCCTACCACTCCTACCACTCTTGCATGTACTGCTCTTGCCCTGGAGCCCATGCACTGTATGAGATGGTCAGTGGAGGCTGACAATCAGCCATCAGTGACAGGCCAGTGGAGGTTGAGCCCATGTATGGCTTGTGCACATGTGTTACATGAGAGCCATGAACCTATTGTCACCTTGTAGTATGGGAGAGCCCAACTGATGAGTGTCACCATGTAGTGCAGCTGAGCCTGAGAGGAAATGTTGTCATGAGGAATGGTGCAGCTGTGGTTTGAATTGTCATTGTCAGTTACAAGCAGGCTGGGGAGTAAGTGTCATCATGGACTATGGGAGAGCCCAATAAATGAGTGTCACCATAGCATACAGCTGAGCCCAAGAGTGGGAGTCATTATGGAGAATGACTGGGCAGAGGTTAGAATTGTCATCATGGGGTATAAGCCAGCTGTTGGATTAGGGTGTAGTCACTGCAATATGAGTAGTCCCAGGTAAGCCCAGAGTTGGGTGTCCCCAGAAGGTATGGATGGGCTCAGCCCCTGAGTTCACCCCTGGCAACACTGTCATGCAAGCTGGCCCAACACCAATGCCATGCTAGCCATCCCAGCAACATTGCCGTGTGGGCCAGCCCACCACCAATGCCATGCAGGCCATCCTGGGATGAATGCCATGTGAGCTGAGCCAACACCAATGCAATATGAACAGGCCCAATACCAATGCCATACAGGCTGGCACAACACCAATGCCATGCTGGCTGTCCTGGCATCAATTCCACTTGGGCAGACCCAATACCAATGCCATTCAAGGCATCCCAGCACCAATGCAATGTGAGCCAGGCCAACACCAACCCAGGACTAATGCCATGGAAGCCATCCCAGCCAGCACTGATTTAATGTGAACCGGCACAATGCTAATGCCATGGAAGCCATGCTGGCACCAATGCCATGTGCTCCAGCACATTGCCACTGCCATGGGGCCATCATGGAAGCTGTCCTGGCACTGATGTATTGTGAGCTGGCACTGGCACCAGGTCCATGTGTTCCAGCACATCCCCAATGCCATGGGGCCATCATGCAGGCCATCCTGGCACCATTAGAATGTGTTCCAGCACAACACCAATGCCATGGAAGCTGTCCCAGAACCTATGCCATGTGTTCCAGCACATCCCCAATACCATGAGGCCTATCATGCAGGCCATTCTGGCACCATTGTAATGTGTACCAGCACTGCCCAATGCCACAGGTCCATCATGCAGGCCATCCTGGCACCTTTGTAATGAGTGCCAGCACATCCCCAATGCCATGAGGCCATCATGCAGGCCATTCTGGCACCATTGTAATGTGTTCCAGCACAACACCAATGCTGTGGAAGCTGTCCCAGCACCTATGCCATTGTAATGTGTTCTGGCACAACACCAGTGCCATGGAAGCTGCCCTGGCACCGGTTCCATGTATTCTGGCATATCCCCAATGCCATGAGTCCATCATGCAAGCCATCCCAGCACCATTGTAATGTGTTCCAGCACAACACCAATGTTGTGGAAGCCATCCTGGCACCTATGCCATATGTTCTGGCACATCCCCAATGCCATGAGGCCATCATGCAGGCTGTCACAGCACCATTGTAATGAGTTCTGGCACATCCCCAATGCCATGAGGCCATCAGTCAAGCTGTCCTGGCACCAATGCCATGGAGGCAGATTGATTTCAGCTTGGTGCCCTTTGACATTTGGCTTGTTGACTGGTCAATGGAGCTGGCACAGCCAGTGTTGAAGTGGTGGGAAGGCTGGCCATGTCTTCTGGGGATTGTTGCTAGCAAGGCCTTGAACAGGAGGCTTTTTGCTGCATCTTGGACTTGTCTCCCCTCCCCTTGAACAAGCTGCATGAGTATTTGGTACAGTGGCATTGCCAGCTAGCACCATACAGGGCCAACTCCTGTCCCAGTGTGAGTCAAAGTGTGGTTCAGTGGTGAAAACCAACCAAAACCAACACAAAAGACAAAAAGAGCAAGTGGTGGTGTGCCTATGTGGTACCTAGATGGTAGAACCTGTTCTTTGGGAGGGTTTTTGCAAGCTATAACACTCAAAGATGAGTGCTGAGGGTTGGGGGTGCTCCTGATGAAGAAGGAGCAGGAATGTGAGAGAATGTGATAGGGTAGACTGCTGTCAGCCTACAGAAGGATGGATGATGACTTGATTTGATGCTCTGAGCTGCACTGAGCTCAGGGAGGACTTGGAGTGAAGTAGATTGATGATAGATGATAATAAGCAAAGTAGATGATAGTCAGACCCTTAATAAAGTCTTGGCTATCAAAGCTGATGGAGGATTTACTGAGTGATGATAAAAATGCAAGCAAGAGGGGCTCTCTGACATCATCTTCTTTCTTTTTTTTTTTTTTGCTATCTAAGTACAGTGATTTATATACAGTACAGGGGTGTTGCCTATGGAAAACAAGGTGCAAACACTTGGTAAGTGATTGGTAACTGATGAGTAAGGAATGTAAGTGATGGGTAATCATCTTGGAAAGCATTGGTAAGCATTGGTAAGGATAAGCAAGCCAAAAGGCAAAGAGTCAGTAAGCAAAGTCAAAAGATTGGTAAGTATTGGCAATAGGTGAGTCAAAGACAGTTAGAATGTCAAAGTATGAGTCAAGTAATGTCAGGAACTGGGAAAGCACACTGGAATTGCATTAGGGGGAGGCTGTGCATGTCACATCTCAAAGAGATCACTTCTAGGCCAAGGTGGGATGACAGAGAGGCAGCACTGATCTGATGCTGATATAGTACATCCAAAAGTGGACAGGGTGAGTCAGATGTCAACAGGGGTCAAGCTTTGGGGGTCTGTGGGGTGACAGGAGCATAGGGGATTGCAACTTTCCCCCCCAAACCATCCTCTCAGTGAAGCAAATAAAAACTTCATGAATGAGGCTCTGTTGGAAGAGAGGATGAAGGGGGAGTGTCTTCTGCTGTATCTTGCAACAAGGAGGCAAGATGTGCATCATACTTGTCATGGATGCAATCAGGGAGAGTGGAGAACAGTAGATTATACTGTAGCTGTTGCAATCTTGGAAGAATGATGGACAAGACTGGTATGAAGACACTGCAGGGAGCAGGGAGGAAGGATCCATATGCTTCTTGGACTGGAGAGACTGAAATGACCACATAAGACCTTTCCAAGCAAATGACAGACCTGAGGCAACCAAATCATGTCCTCCTAGAGGTCATACTGACAAAAAGAACATGCTGTCCAAGCTGGATGGGCTGAGAGGGGGCAGACAAGGGCAGGATGTACCAGGATGCTTCAGGATGGAAGCTGGTAGGAACTCCTGGTAGATATATGTAGCCATGGTCCCTAGCAAAGGGGAAAAATGAAATGATTGATGTGGAAGCAGCTGTATCAGAAGAATTAGTGAAATGAGCATATTTTGGAGGGAGTGCTGCAGAAACGTGTGGAGTGTGCAAATCCTTTCCAATTTTGGAAGGTAGGATTGCATGGCTGAGCACTACAAGCAAGTGTGGGAATGGTCTTGGTATCTGCAGAAATGGCAGAGATATGTTGAAAACCAGAATGCTGTACACAAGCGCTTAAGAATTTTAACCAGCACTTAACTTGCTCCCTTTCTTTTTCTTTGGCACTGATGACTGCCAACATTTCTGGCTGTCCTTCTTCACATGAGGGCTATGGTCTTCATCTCCATTCATCAGCTGTATCCATGTCCATCTCATCAAACACCTTTGGTGTGTGACACTGGCATCTCACACACCACTCAGCTTCCAGCACCACCTCCCAGGACCCAGGAGGGTTGTTGATGTCTCACTGGTCCTGCACATCCTTGTTGACTGCTGGTTTTGTCTTCTTTGTTGGTCTCCTTGACTGGCTCTGCCCTCTACTGGTCTGATCACTGGCATTGACAGGCTTGGCTGCTGGCCAGCCATGTCTTGACTGGCTACAGCCCTGTGCCTTCTCCCTGTTCTGATCCTCCTCATTTCCTGGCTTCTGCATCACAACTCCAGTGGTCCTAGCCATAGTGTCTGTGGGTGCATCTTTGGATCCCATATCAGCAGTCTACCCAATTGCCATCCTCAGAATTAGTGCTCACCTGGAAGCCAAATCCCTTGAGCCTCATCCATACCCAACTCTTTCCCCTTCCCCTTATCCACTGGCTGTGCCTGGTGCTTGGCCCTCAACAAAGGCCTGGTAAGCTCCTCCATGACCTTGTAATATGGGTGAGACTTAGGCTGGTGACAAAGGCAATGCCATGCATGATCCTTCACATTGGCCTCTCATGTTGTTGCAGTCCAGATAAACTCTGTAAGTCAACCAGTCCAAGGACCATTACTTCTAATGACTGTGTGCAGTAATTCTGTCACACCATGATATGCAGTGGCTTGCATCTCTTGATGAGGATGAGGAAATGTTTACTGAAGATGACCTGCTGGATGCACCATCATCCCCATTACATGAGCCACCTTTCGAGCTGTCCCTGGCTCAAACAATATGCACAACTGGAATGGAACCCTCCTTCCAGTCCTCTGGTTCGCCCAGATCACCTTTGATAGAGCCAGCATGGGACAAATTACCACTGCCTGTTGCCCCAGGTATGCCATTGCATGAGCCACCTTGGGGGTTGCCCCCACCATTTCAGTCCCCACCAGTCAGTCCTTTACAAAAACTGGCATTTCAGTTGCCTGCTGCCACAAGATCATCAGCTTACATCTACCCAACTCAAGCAGCTGGCCAATCATCATGACTGTTCATCCTATTGCATGAGCCCCAATTTTGGTCCTTAACACCCTCTATGTCACCAGCCTGCTGCAATCCTATCCCAGTTCCCAGCCCAACAACATGTGCATTGCCCAGTGGCAATTTCCCTGGTCCTCATCAACCTATGGACCTTTCAGACACTCCTGCATCATTCAGCTCCACATCAATACCACTGGCTAGATCCCCATCACTGGTGCCAATCCTGTTGTCACATTCAGAGCTTTTAGCAGTCTCCCAGGAGTTTGCTATACAGCTGGGAGTTGATACTCCACAAACTGAGTGTAAGTCCAGAAGTTCCTACACAACCATAGCTAAACATGTCTACCAGTTCAAATGTCAAGGCAGGTCTCCAGTATCATGGCTAGGAGTGGGGCATGTCAGCCAGACATCAATGCTGCACATGATGCCAATCTGATCACTGCATATAGGTATTATGCCAATACCCTGGTGGATGCAACCAGGGAGTGGTGATCACATGTTAAGTAGCATGCCATGCTTACCAGATTCTGGCAACAGTTAGCAGATCTTCTGGAGGAAGAGCTGGCAGGTGTAGGCTACTGTCTTAAACCAGACCAGCTTTAATTTGTATAGTTAACTCATTTCAATGAACATTATGTTAAATGGAATTGGAGAAGTGCACAAATTGGCCACAATTGGATTATGACAGTGGGTTATGGTACATGGTAGCTATGGGGCCAGTAATTCACTGGCAATTCTTGCACTGTGCACTATATATGGTTGTTGCCAGTCTACTGGAAAACATTAGGTACTGGCCTCAATTCTACCTTCACCTCCTCATGGTTGGAGTAGGATAATTATCATCAGGCTGCCATGGGGACCTATAATTCCACTCTGGGCAACAAGCCACACCATCTTCTTCTGCTTGATCCAACAGTCTATCTTCCCTGTCCATTGCTGTGAGTCAAAGTGTGGTTCAGTGGTGAAAACCAACCAAAACCAACACAAAAGACAAAAAGAGTGAGTGGTGGTGTGCCTATGTGGTACCTAGATGGTAGAACCTTTGATTTGGGTGGGTTTTTGTGAGCTACAACACTCAAGGATGAGTGCTGAGGGTTGGGGGTGCTCCTGACAAAGAGGGAGCAAGAATGCAATAGAAAGTGATAGGGTAGACTGCTGTCAGCCTACAGAAGGATGGATGGCAACTTAATTCAATGTCCTAAGCTGCACTGAGCTCAGGGGGGGCTTGGAGTGAAGTATATTGATGATAGACAAGGATAAGCAAAGTAGATGATAGTTAGACCCTTAATAAAGTCTCAACTATTGAAGCTGCTGAATGAATTACTGAGTGATGATAAAATGCAAGCAAGAGGGGCTCTCTGATGTCTTCTTTTTTAGGGGTGTTGCCCTTGGAAAACAGGGTGCAAACACTTGGTAAGTGATTGGTAACTGATGAGTAAGGAATGTAAGTGATGGGTAATCATCTTGGAAAGCATTGGTGAGCATTGGTAAGGATAAGCAAGCCAAAAGGTGAAGAATCAGTAAGCAAAGTCAAAAGATTGGTAAGTATTGGCAATAGGTGAGTCAAAGACAGTTAGAACATCAAAGTATGAGTCAAGTAATGTCAGGAACTGGGAAAGTGCACTGGAATTGCATTAGGGGGAGGCTGTGCATGTCACATCTCAAAGAGATTGTTTCAGGCCAAGGTGGGATGACAGAGAGGCAGTGCTGATCTGATGCTGATATAGTACATCCAAAAGTGGACAGGGTGAGTCAGATGTCAACAGGGGTCAAGCTTTGGGGGTCTGTGGGGTGACAGGAGCATAGGGGATTGCAACTTTCCCCCAAACCATCCTCTCAGTGAAGCAAATAAAAACTTCATGAATGAGGTTCTGTTAGAAGAGAGGATGAAGGGGGAGTGTCTTCTGCTGTATCTTGCAACAAGGAGGCAAGATGTGCATCATACTCATCATGGATGCAACCAGGGAGAGTGGAGAACAGTAGATTATACTGTAGCTGCTGCAATCTTGGAAGTATGATGGACAGGACTGGTATGAAGACATTGCAGGGAGCAGGGAGGAAGGATCCATATGCTTCTTGGACTGGAGAGACTGAAATGACCACATAAGACCTTTCCAAGCAAATGACAGACCTGAGGAAACCAAATCATGTCCTCCTAGAGGTCATACTGACAAAAAGAACATGCTGTCCAAGCTGGATGGGCTGAGAGGGCACAGATGAGGGTGGGATGTACCAGGATGCTTCAGGATGGAAGCTGGTAGGAACTCCTGATAGATATATGTAGCCATGGTCCCTAGAAAAGGGGACAAGTGAAATGATTGACATGGAGGTGGTCATATCAGAAGAATTTAGCAAAATGAGTGTCTTTTGGAGGGAGTGCTGTAGAAATGTGTGGAGTGTGCAAATCCTTTCCAATTTTGGAAGGTAGGATTGCATAGCTGAGCACTACAAGCAAGTGTGGGAATGGTCTTGGTATCTGCAGAAATGGCAGAGATATGTCAAAAACTGGAATGCCATACACAGGTGCTTAAGAATTTTAACCAGTGCTTAACTTGCTCCCTTTCTTTTTCTTTGGCACTGATGACTCATTCTTGTGTGAGGGATGACTGCCAACATTTCTGGCTGTCCTTCACATGAGGGCTATGGTCTTCATCTCCATTCATCAGCTGTATCCATGTCCCCCTCACCAAACACCTTTGGTGTGTGACACTGGGATGTGATTATTGATGATCTCTTATCTTGCAGTCATCACATGTGTCAGCCACATTGCTATGTAACAACATTTGCACCTGATCCAACTCTACTCCAAATCACCATGGATGTCAGGACTGCTAATCTATCCTACCTCTCCATGATCATCCAATACATTGGTGTCCAATTTAAATGGTTCACATATGCTTTGCAGCAGGCCAACAACCCAAGTGATTGACTGCCAGATGACTGGTATCAGCAGGTTCAGGTGGAAACAGTGAGTTTGTTGAAATGGATGCTAGTTCACTGTGTCACACACTTTTCCACAGCATATATTGAAGCAGGCCCTGGCTACCTGCAACTTATATGGGGCAATCATGAAAGTCCCATATGTTGCCAATGAACTGCTTTGGTGGATGGCCACACAAAATATGGGAGAGACTGCCCTGCTGGCACACATCATGGCATTGAATGTGCTGCAGGTCAAAAGAGGTGAGGTGAGATGTATGATCCACACTGGTCCTATGGTGGACAAGGG
Organism: Pisolithus orientalis; assembly: GCF_024613125.1. Lineage (NCBI taxonomy): Eukaryota > Fungi > Basidiomycota > Agaricomycetes > Boletales > Pisolithaceae > Pisolithus > Pisolithus orientalis. Next base: position 73,307 of record NW_026260866.1, on the reverse strand, counting down.
ACCCTACCCATCTGGATGGGTATGATCATCAGTCATTGGAGGAAGTTTTGCAGGAGGCCAAGGAATTCTTTGTTGGGGTTGAGGTGCATGGTGGTCATTTTTCAATCATTCCATTGAATTCATCCATGCCATAGGAAGGAAAAGACAGTCTCCCACTGCTGTGTGACATGGACCAGATGCCATCAGACAGCATCAGCCAGTTGATTGAAAGCTGTGACAAGATGATCCATCAGGAGGAGGAGGAGATTTGCTGACTCCATGGTGTGATGGAATTCTGCAATGAATGGCTCACCCTTTTTGACAGGCCTGGACAAGTACAGGACCAGCTTGAGTACTTCTGAGTCAATTCAGTTACCCAGCCAGAAGCCACCAATAAGTAGGGTGCTGTCCTCATTACACATCTCATTAGGATCTTGATATGTAATTTCCCTGGTTTCATACTATCTAGAGATATATGCACATTACTCTTCCAATTCATATCTTGAAGTACATCCTAGTGTTCTGGCTAAATCCCAATACATCTGGGACTGCCTAGCCATATAACATGTGAAGCCAGTATTGCCCACTGCCAATGCCTCCATATGCTGGCCACTCCAGAATTTCTCCTTGTGTGAGAAGCATTTCTGTGTCCACCCAGTCTCCAGTGTGAGTAACTCTAGCTCTTCTTCCCAGCAATCCCATAGTGCTTTTGTATGCAGCCAGTTGACTTGATAAACTGTGATAATTCAGTCAGTATTTCACACAAGCCTGATTGATCTGCCTACATTCCAACATCCTGTCATTCATGGCAGAATCCTGGGGAAGGTCCATAGTCCAAAACCAGGTCAGAGTGTCATCACAATGACCTCTTGCATTTGGGTCTGCAATTGCAGCATGCCACTGAACCATTGCCTCTGCATTGGATATCCACCCCCATGCCCAGGTTGTCATTTTGTAGTTCCCTCCTTTCTGGACATCTGTATGAAATATCATGGCCTTGTCCATGAGGGCCAGATGCAATTCATGCAATGCATCATTTGCCTGGCCCTGTCTCAGATGTATTTCCTGTTCCACAAGATTGCTGAGGCCAATGTCATGGAAATACTGTACTCTGATATATGATGGCAGTGGAACATCACTGACCTCCTGGTGACCAGGATCATCAGGGAGGAATGGATCATCAGTTTCATTGTTACTGTCCCTGTCAAATGGGGCTATACTTCTGGGCCTTTGCCTGGGGTTAACTTGCCAGTCATTTCCGATGAACTGGGCTGCTCCATGTACTAGTGCATCAATCTGTGATTGCAACTGGTCTTGCCAGCATGAAATTGACAACCAGTCTGCCTCTGTTGCCCTGGTGTCCATCTGTCATGTATCCATAGCAAGCACTATTTGAGCCTGCTCAACCTTTAATGCCCATGCAATCCAAGTAGCTGAACCACATGAGCTGCTGAATGAACAGTTGTTATGGATTAGGTCAATCTCAATGGCTTTCATGGTGGGTGCTACCATGATGTATGTATGGGACAGATGATACAGTTGGCCCCCTTACCCTTCTCCAGCTGGACTTCATATATGTCCATGGCCTGTGGAGTATTCTGCCGGCATGACTGCACCACAAGTTCTTGTTCCACCCATAACTGACACAAGCCATCCAGTACCTTGCTATCCAACTCATTGAATTTATCTTGGATTGTTGCTAATGACTGCTTGGCAACCTTGAACTTCCATTCAATGCTGATGCTATGTGCAAGTAATCAAGCAATGCTCAACCAGGTACTGTGATGACATACACATCCATATCATTTTGAGGAAGTTACTATCATTCATTTGGAAGTCCAGCAACTCCTGATGGTGTGCTGTTGCCATTCCCTGGGCTGATGGTGAGATTATGTTGAGAGAAGACCAGAGGGTCTCCATGATTTCACCATCCACCTGGCTGGCACCTGGAGTAAAGTTTGGAGCATATCTGGTGAAGCACTCTGTCTGATGGTCATGGACATGCCATAGTCCAATGCTGGGCTGAATCTATAATCTGGAAGGCAGAGAGAGATATCTGTTTTCCTCAAGCCAGTGGGCCAAGTTCTTGCTATACTGACAATTGATGTCATAAAAGGTTATGACCAGTTGCCAGGGGTCCAATCCATGGTGCATGGCATGGACCAGAGCATAATCCATATTGACCTGCCTGCTATATTGTTAGTCATGACTGGGGACTATGAATTGGTGCATACTGCTCTCCCTTCTGAAAGTTAACCATTGCATGAGGTACAAAACAACCATGCCTCACACAGGCACATCCACCAATCCCAGCCAATTCCAACTTATTCCTTTGTGCATTTGCTTGATTAACAGCCTGGTGGTTATTGCAGTCAGATTTCTGCACAACACAATCAGTCCAGTGCCTTTGGAGAGATCATGGCACACAACTTCTATTCAATTTATGGTCCTGGTCAAATATTCCTTGTATGGAGCTGATGTGACCATGAAGCCATTTCCATCCATGAGCCAGACCTTTTGGGCAGCATTCTTGGGCAGCATATGCTCAGCCTTGAAGTTACCATCCATCACAAAGGTCCTAGCAAACTGCCAGCTACACAAGTCAGGCTAACAATGCCTGTGCAATAATGAATAGAATATGGACTCAGAGAGATCGATATCCTGATCTGGTACATTGATCCCTGGCTGGGGACAGGCAGGGCAGAAGAGGACAAGTTCACTGGCCCAGGTATCAGGCAACTGTTGATGGAATCCCTGCCATTTCAACAGCTTTAGGATCCTCCACATTCTCAACACCCTGAGCAATTCCCTATAGCTATTCTTCAACTGGCATGAGCAATGTGGCATATGGTAGGCCAGGGGTGATCACACTTGCTGGCACTAGGTGAGGAAACATGCTTGAGGTGACTCTCTGAAGTTTGCTATAATAGTTCATGGCAGAGGTTCCATATTCAACATTGTCCCTGATGAAGTTGTCCAGCACCTGGAAAGTGAAAGCCATCCTTAGTGCCTTAGTCATAGCTGGGAATAGGCTGGCCATAGTAAGCTGAGGGTGTGAATCCTCAGACCCAGGGCAGTTGCAATACTGCACATTGCAAAAGTGCATGCCACCAGTGTCCACAACTGTCAGATAGTTTCTATCATCTGGTGGGTTGAGATGTGCTGGTCATTGACTCTCCTCAATGTCCTCCCACTCTTCATCTACATGGCTTGCAGCATCCTCCCAAGAACCTTCTCCTGCTGAGCATGGTGCTCCAGCATGGCCCAAGTGTAGCACCAAACCAACCTATGATATCAGTCATCACAGATGATGGGTTGAAACTGGAACTCACCAGCTGTAGAGTGAAGTCTTCAAATAATCTTCCATTCCATTTTTGTACCTGATGGAATGGTCTGAGTTTGTGTTGCTTGATGCAACATGTTTTACAAGACAATGGGTGATGAGCATAGTCCATGCATCTATATGGTGCCCCTTCTGCTTTACACACAAAACAAGCCATGACATTGGGTGGGGCCTCCATGTCCAGGAGCACAGACAGGTATCTACTCTTATAGGGCAGCCACTCTTCCAGATAACTGTTCTGTAATACCATAAGGCACACATTGCCAACACCAGGATGTTTGATAATGCACACCTGGCTTTTTGGAATTCTTGATGTCCTTGGTGGTGATGCATCATCCATGTAGCAATATAGGTCAGCATCATTACCCTGGACTAAATTGGGTTCCTGGATGCTCGAAGATCCTGCCCTAGGTGATTCATTGCTTTGGCCAGTTGCATATCTTGCCTTCTTTCTCAGAGTAAACTTGACCATCTTTTCTTTGGATCCCCTGGTTGTTTTCACCTTTTTCCAAGTGGCATGGGTTACTGGGGTGGCCACTGCAGCTTGGGCAATTTGTGATTTGCCCATGTCTAGTATCAAGTCCTTGCAGGATGTCTGCCGGCCTCAGCCATACAACCCTCATTGTGATGCCTGGCATGACTATGATTTGATTTGGATCTCAGAATCAATGTCAGAAGATCCAATCAGGATCAAACTATACTTTATCTATATATAGTAGCAGACTGGATGATAGATGAATCAGCTTACCATGTTTGGCCATGGTACCAATCAACTGGAACAAGACCATACTAACAATGGGTATGTATCACGACTGGAACATTACTTGGCCCCTGGAACTTTATTCAAGAATGGGTGATGGTAACTATGAGGAACAGACTCCAAATTTTCTTTCAACAGAGGGTAACATTACCTGCAACTAACCAACCCCAACACCTTCTCCAACATTCAGAATGGCCAGCAGTGATCACAGTACTAATTGTGCTAATACCTCAGATGAGGAGGACTTTTCCTCCAATGAGGAATCTAGCTCAGATAGCATGGAGACAACAAAATCTGCACCAGGAAAGCTGAGACCAGATGAACTCCAAATCCTCCAAGATGGTCTAAATGATTGGAAGGAAGCTGACACAAACAAAAGGGCCTCACTGATGGAGGGCATGCAGAACAAAATCAAATGGCTGGATGCCAACAAGAGCCTCAAACAAAATGAATGGAATAGAAAATGGACAGTAAGCTTGATGGTTTTGATGTGCTTGCAGTCATGTTAAGTATATTTTACAGGCTGTCAAGAACTGGATGTATAACAACAGTCAGTCCTGGGCATGGAAGGCCCTGATCAAGTATGGCTCCAAATGGACAGCCCTAAAGGTGATCAAGCTGCAGCATAAGAAGGATATCCAGCAAGTACTTGTGAAGGCTGGAATACATCCTGGGACATTGGCTATGATCAAACACTATCAGCCAGCCATTCAGAAGGTAGTCCGGTCATTGACCAAGGCTGAATTGGACCAGGCAGCCCATTTGGCAAAAGAGTGGAATGAGAGAAAGCCACCACCCAAAGCCCAGGCAGAGTAAGCATCCAAGTTCTCCCATGGGCAATACTAACTTAAATGCAGGGTGGCAACAATTAAGGGCCAGAAGTATGCAAAACAGTTTGCATATGACATGTGGAAGCAGTGTGGGATGAGAGTGGTGATCATGTTGGCATGGAAGGATAAGGAAGGTGAAGTGATGGTTGGAGTGTGAGTGCTTTCCTGACAGGCTTCATCACATCTGACCAGTGTAGGAATGACTTCAATGACAAACTGGGTGATGGAGAGCTCTATTCAGATTGGGAAGACCTTCATGGAAAGTGGTCAGCCTACACAAAGAAGGCCTTTGGGGCCAATGGTATGGAGGATGGCAGCAGAGAGGATGAGGCCAGTCAAACCACAGTAAAAGCACAGAAAGGAAAAAAGCAGTCTCAATTCTCCCTGTCCACCAATGATGATGGCATGCCCATTCTTCCAAATCTCTTGGACTTATGGACACTGGAATTAAAGGACATCATGAGGGTGTTCATAACCAGCCATTATTGTATGTGCCAATTTCCATGGTTGATGAGTTACTAACATCTAAACACAGGCTTGGCTTGTGGGAAGATGAATGCCAGTGTACCTTGGGCTGCAATAGCTGACAACCAGGCATCCTATGTGTCTTCCAAGTATCTTCCTCCAAATATCCTGTTCAAAGAGCCCACCAGGCTGACACATCATGAACTAATTGAAACCTTGGAGTTCTGGAAGGAGTGACAGCAGGAGCACCAAGAAGATGTCTTCTGGTTCCAAAGGTGGAGATCTCAGGATGGTTCCCTGGAGGAGCCAGTTTCCAAACACCAACACTGGTCAGACAAAGCCAAAGGGAAGAGACCCTGGACAGAAAGTGAGGTCATGATCAATTTGGATATACATAACTGATCACACATTAAGTAAATTCCATTGATGGCTCCAACTATGGACATCACTTGGAGAAGGAACCAGCTCCTCCCACAAAACCTTCCACCAAACAGCAATGGATAGATGGTATGTTGGAGCTGGTCAGATTCTTTACTGGTAACCCTAACATGACCTTGGAATTGTGTGCCAAAGATCATCCCACTGGAACATCTAATGCACAGGAGGACAACAGACGATGGAACCAGTCCACATCAGACTGGGGCAATACAGCTACTGCATACCCCAAGCCAGCTGGTAAGTGGTATCCAGCAACAATGAACATTGCTGATAGAATTGTATCAGACAATCATGCGAATGATGGTGGTGATTCAACTGCAAGGAAGCCCAAGCCCAAGCCAAGAATCAGATCCAATGATCAGTTTCCATGCACACTTGGTTAATCCTCTCATTACAGCATTCTACAGCAGCCCAGAATGATAAGACAGTCATATCACCTAATGATTGTAGGTATACATCCATAACACAATTACACACACTTATCTATGTCAGGAGTTGATCTGGTGGGTAGAAATTCGAATGCCAGGCCCAGAGGCCATGCAATGTCACACACCAAAGGTGTTTGGTGAGGTGGACATGGATACAGCTGATGAATGGAGATGAAGACCATAGCCCTCATGTGAAGAAGGACAGCCAGAAATGTTGGCAGTCATCCCTCACACAAGAATGAGTCATCAGTACCAAAGAAAGGGAAAGGGAGTGAGTTAAGCACTGGTTAAAATTCTTAAGCATCCATGTATGGCATTCTGTTTTTTGACATATCTCCACCATTTCTGCAGATACTGAGACCATTCCCACACTCACTTGTAGTGCTCAGCCATGCGATCCTACCTGCCAAAATTGGAAAGGATTTGCACACTCCACATGTTTCTACAGCACTCCCTCCAACAGACACTCATTTTGCTAAATTCTTCTGATATGGCCACCTCCATGTCAATCATTTCACTTGTCCCCTTTGCTAGGGACCATGGCTACATATATCTACCAGGAGTTCCTACCAGCTTCTGTCCTGAAGCATCCTGGTACATCCCACCCTCATCTGTGCCCTCTCAGCCCATCCAGCTTGGACAGCATGTTCTTTTTGTCAGTATGACCTCTAGGAGGACATGATTTGGTTGCCTCAGGTCTGTCATTTGCTTGGAAAGGTCTTATGTGGTCATTTCAGTCTCTCCAGTCCAAGAAGCATATGGATCCTTCCTCCCTGCTCCCTGCAATGTCTTCATACCAGTCTTGTCCATCATACTTCCAAGATTGCAGCAGCTACAGTATAATCTACTGTTCTCCACTCTCCCTGGTTGCATCCATGATGAGTATGATGCACATCTTGCCTCCTTGTTGCAAGATACAGCAGAAGACACTCCCCCTTCATCCTCTCTTCCAACAGAGCCTCATTCATGAAGTTTTTATTTGCTTCACTGAGAGGATGGTTTGGGGGAAAGTTGCAATCCCCTATGCTCCTGTCACCCCACAGACCCCCAAAGCTTGACCCCTGTTGACATCTGACTCACCCTGTCCACTTTTGGATGTACTATATCAGCATCAGATCAGCACTGCCTCTCTGTCATCCCACCTTGGCCTGAAACAATCTCTTTGAGATGTGACATGCACAGCCTCCCCCTAATGCAATTCCAGTGCACTTTCCCAGTTCCTGACATTACTTGACTCATACTTTGATGTTCTAACTGTCTTTGACTCACCTATTGCCAATACTTACCAATCTTTTGACTTTGCTTACTGATTCTTCACCTTTTGGCTTGCTTATCCTTACCAATGCTCACCAATGCTTTCCAAGATGATTACCCATCACTTACATTCCTTACTCATCAGTTACCAATCACTTACCAAGTGTTTGCACCCTGTTTTCCAAGGGCAACACCCCTAAAAAAGAAGACATCAGAGAGCCCCTCTTGCTTGCATTTTATCATCACTCAGTAATTCATTCAGCAGCTTCAATAGTTGAGACTTTATTAAGGGTCTAACTATCATCTACTTTGCTTATCCTTGTCTATCATCAATATACTTCACTCCAAGCCCCCCCTGAACTCAGTGCAGCTTAGGACATTGAATTAAGTTGCCATCCATCCTTCTGTAGGCTGACAGCAGTCTACCCTATCACTTTCTATTGCATTCTTGCTCCCTCTTTGTCAGGAGCACCCCCAACCCTCAGCACTCATCCTTGAGTGTTGTAGCTCGCAAAAACCCACCCAAATCAAAGGTTCTACCATCTAGGTACCGCATAGGCACACCACCACTCACTCTTTTTGTCTTTTGTGTTGGTTTTGGTTGGTTTTCACCACTGAACCACACTTTGACTCACACTGGGAGGCCAGAATAGCAAGTGGCCTATCCTGGCACAGCAGTTATCATGAGCCAAGTTGCTGGATATCAATCTGAACAAGACCAATGTTGATACTGTAGTGTATCTATGCATTACCAGCACTGCCAGACCATTACTGGGAAAGGCAGTATTGCATTTTCTAAATGGCTGTGGAATAGGCAATTAGTTGGAAAGTCCCCAGGCTATTGTCCAATGCTTGTGGACAGTGTATAATGAAAGGTCCACATGCTGAAATATGACCAGCATTGTAGGAAGTATAGCTAGTGCCAAACCTGTAGCAGAACATTGTATCCATGCATTACTGGCACTGCCAGACCTGTACTAGAAAAGGCTGCATCATGTTTTCTCAATGGCTGTGGAGTATGAAATTAGGTTGAAAGGCCCCAGTCCATCATTTAATGCTTTGGCATGGTGTATAAAGCAACATGAACACCATGAAATGGAACCAGTGTGGTAGGAAGTGTAGCTAGCACTGGATCCATAGCAGAACTTGCCATCTATTGCATCTATCTTGGTACCTGTACCATGTTGGAATAATATGTGTATGTGGAAGCTGGAGGTACTATGCCACCATGGTGGCACCTGTTTTTGAAGGCTGGAATGGTCATTTACCAATGCTGTGTAACCATGGCAGCTTCACTATGGTCTGGAAAACACCAGCATACATGGCCATGGTTCCATACTACACACTACAGCTACCAGATAACCCATCATCAACACCATGCTTGCTATATTGTCTTCCATTCTTAATGGCAATAAATCACAGCACCACCCAGGATATTACACACTATATGTGCCAGGAATTCTCCAGTCAAACCTTCCTGGGACTGAATGCCCCCAAACCAGATCCTCCACTCCACATTCCAACACACAGCATTGTTGCTATGAATCAGATAGTGGCCAGCATGCATGCAGCATACAATAATAGAAGTAAGCTGATGTCCTGGCTGAATGTAAAATCAAATGTAAATTGTATTGCAGAGCAAAGTGGCATCAATCTGATCCAGCTTTCTGAGCACCTTTCAGCTATGGAATTGGGGGTTGATGAAACCCAGGAGGCAGGCCACCTGGCAGTGCATCCATCAAGTCTCACCAGCTTTGTGGATGAACCTATGGTAATCCTTGGTACCACCAATACCATTGCATTGTGGTACCTTCCTGGCACCATCACCAATGATTTACAAGTCAGTTTGAACATTTCCTTTACACTCTATATTATTCAGACATCCCTGCAGACACACTTGCTTGCCACTCTGGACCCCCTTCACCATGCAATGTCCAAGAGTATGACAAGTGGCTCCTGGTGGAAAAATGCTGAATATTTCAATCACACTTCATGGTCACCAGGGTGCCTGGAGTTTTCCCCAGCCAGGCACCAACAGGGGCATATGGTATGGTTATATTACCTCAGGGGTATGTCTCTCAAGTGGCATCCAGACCATGAACTTTTCCCCATCAGTTTCCACTGACCTACAGATGGATGCCAGTCATGAATGGTCCCAGCAGTCTTACTTCCCAGCTGCCATCCTCTCCAGTGTGCTTTTGATTATGCACCCAGGCCTGTATGATGCTGGAAGGCAAGCCATGCAGTTGTTGGACACATGGTCAAGTCAGCATAACCAAGATATGCAGGATGCCTTGCAGCACTGGCCATCAGTTTTTACTAATGTCTCTGTAATCTCTAACCAGACCACACCCTTTCACCAGGACCCACACTCACAGTCTGATTGGTATGACATGCTGGTCATGGTTGGTGATTATGAAGATTGTGTATTGGATATCCCCATGCTTGGCCTTCAGTTCCTTTACAACCCTGGCACTGTAGTTGCATTTTCCAGCCAGCTTCTTCAACATGGGGTCAGTTCTGTGGGTGGGAACCAATGTTGCTTTGCCTACTACATGAGGGACAACATACAAAATTGGATAGGGATACCCCATGGGGATTGGATGAGAGTTCAGAATGTCCAGACTTGGTTGATGCCTGCAGGTCCAGTGGGACATTCCATATAACCTACACTTATCCAATAGGGGGTCCATGTAAAGATAGTTCTATAGATATTATATGCCATCCTGAGCCAAGTTATTTTCCATATACCTCTCCCAAATATCGACTATGGCTGGCCCATAATTGGTGGAACACTTCAACTCGAGCTGAATCCAGTCAGATGGCACACTGGGAGATTGGCTTGCTTGTTGTGCATGAGACTGTGGCATATGTGCCAGACCACATGGATTGGTGATCATAATACATGGGCTGATTCAAGACATATGGGACACTGTATCATGGGCCTCCTGTACACCATGACACACTGGAGTATTTGTCCAGCCTGTCCTATGGGATCATAATATCTGGGCCCACCCCAAGGACACAGTACAATGGACTATAAACCCTCCATAGTACATGGGCACTCCTATTTGGGCTGAGGCTGATGCACATGGCACACTGAAATATGCTCCTACCATTCCAAATGGAACACTGCAGGTCCAACTGGGCCTTATTACACAGGCTACTGATATATAAGCCCCATAGACAATAGCTTCCCAGCCAAGCCAATATATATGGGACACTATTTGTATGGCTCATCCATTCACCAGGGGATGCCAAAAGACTAGCCCATCATCTACACTGGTAACATTAAGTAGCCTTAACTGGGCATCCATGCCAATCAACTACCATAGGCTGGGCATCTGTCCTGGTCCCCTAGCATAAGGCTGGTATGTGTCCTGGGTTACAGTCATTGACTGGGAATTTGGCCTGGCTGACTGGACTTGGCTGGAACATATACCAGCCCAATAGAATCCCACTGGAGTGCCTTCTGAACCACTGTAAATAGCCCAGAGGGTGTCATCCATCCCAGCCAACTGGAGTTGGTTCAGAATTGATGCCAAACAACTGCCACCAGCCCTGGACCTGTGCCAGCCCACTATATTGTGGCTGGTAGGTGTCCTGGGTCATGGTCATCAACTGGGAATTTAACCTGGCTGACTGGATTTGGCCAGAACATATACCAGCCCAATACTGTCCCACTGGAATGCCTTCTGAACCACTGTAAATAGCCTGGAGTTTGTGATCCATCCCAGCCAACTGGAGTTAGTTAGGAATTGATGCCAACCAACTGTCACCAGCCTTGGCCCCCTGCTGGTCCCCTACATTCAGCCTGGTAGATATCCCAGCTCACTGGCAATAACATGGAATCTGACACAGCTAACTGGAAATGTCAGGAAGTCATACTGGCCCAATAGAATCCCACTAGTGTGCTTTCTGAACCACTGGAAATATCCTGGAGGCTGTGATCCATCTGGCCTACCTGGAATTAGATGAGCATCCATGCCCACAAACCACCACCAGCTTATCCTCTATTCCAGCATATTTGCACTATACCAGTATGGGTCCCAGCTTACTAATACTGGCATGAAAGCTGGCTAGCCATATATTCCAACTACCTGCCATAATCTAGGCACCCATCACAGCCCACCTGTATAAGGCCAATATGTGTCCTGGCATACTAGAAGTGGCTGTAACTCATACCAGCCCAATGGATGCACATTGGTATGCCTTCCAACCCACTGGAAATAGTGTGGTGGCTGTCATCCATACCAGCCAACTGGAATTAGCTCAGCATCCATGCCAACTGACCATCACCACCTTAGCATCTGTGCCAGCCCACTAGCATAAGACTGGTATGTTTGCTGGCTTATTGGCATTATCCCAGCATTTGTCCCAGCTTACTGGAATTAGCCTGGCATTCATACCAACCCAATAGAATTACAGTGGAATGCCTTCTGACCCACTGGCAATCGCTGACACATGCTGGGATCATGCCAGTGAGCCCAGACCAGGTTAGTACCAGACCTTTCCCAACTTGCCAGAATCCATGCCAGGATTATCCAGGCAAGATGTATATAGTAGTAACCCCTCAGCCACACTGTGCAGTATGGTGACATCCAATGATCATGGCTATGCTATGTGACATGATGACAACTCAGAGGTGGGCTCAACTTTAGCCAGTCTGTGCAACACAGCCAATTGTCAACCTCATTTGGTTGTATGACATGGTACAAAGTAGGGACATTATGTGCACCCCATCCCAAATCCCACCTACCACTAGTACACCATACTGCCAGAAAACTTCGCAATCATCTCTGCAGTGCTATTTGTCCAAACACTGGTGTCAACCTGAAGTGGTGTGTCAGCAGGGTGTGATTGTGGTATAGGGAGCAAATTTGAGATACAAGTTTCCTGTATTCCTCTTTGTATTTCTAGGTTAAGGCATATTAGTATTGACCAAATGATGAGAGTGACCAATTACTTACCTCCTTTGTCTCTGTAGGAAGTTGATCATAATATGTATTCAACTCCTCCTGTGTGCCATTTGGAGAAACTGTCTTGAGCCACCAGTGGGCACACAGTGTCCTCATATCAATATTAGTATAACCCATCCCTCTCATGAAATATGACATACTGTGTGCTTTTGTTTGACCCAGGGCACCAAGCCTTCTTCTTGCTTGGTCTGAGTGTCTTGGAAGCTGTTGATGTCAGGTCACCAGTAACTATGGACAAAGGCTGTGAAGGGGGCAGAACAGTTATGGTGTTAGTGACATCAGCAGTGCCATTGGCCTCTGCAGGGGAAGTCTGTGGAGGGGGGAAAACTGATTCACTCATTGGAGTGACTGTTGGAACAACCATTTGAGATACGGACAAGCCAACATGCTTGGCTGGGGAAGTCTGCAGGGGAGATTGAACAGGCACCATGTTGGGAATGTCAGCAGTAGCTGGCACTGACAGTGGGAGGCCCAAGTGGTTCAATGGTGCAGATGACCCAAGCCAAAGATATCAGTATGTCCTGTATGCAAGTGAAGTCTATATTACAGAATGTTTTTCAGCTTTATCTTAGGAAAAGGGCAAGCTTCTTGGGCTGTCAATGTGAGTTAGAATGGATGCCTGTATCGTCATTACCTTTTGGCTTGAAAAAGCCACTATGGTTTGACTTGGGGTTCAAAGTACTGGTAGATGCCTCCAAAAAATCTGAAGAAACATCAGCCAATGGTGACACAGATAAAGGACTGATTTCTGCATCAAAGGAAATGTCTTCGGGTAAACCTGTGTCAACTTTGGTATGCTTGTTGTCAATATCAGTTGTCTCCAACTTTGCATCTGCTTTGCACTTGCTGGGAATAGACTTCTTGTCCTTATTTGTAAACCAAGTCTGTTTGTACAACACATAGTACTGCTTGGCTAGGTTATCAGCTTTCCACAAGTCTTCACAAAGGGCAAGCTCATGATGTGCACTAGCAATTTCAGTACAAAATATCTTCTTGATGGATAATGGCATTGATGTCCATGTCATGTTGGCATTGATCTGGCCTTGGCAGCAGAGGTCATGCCAGATCTCATGCATTGTCGAGAGAATTTTGCTGACATGCTTCTCAGGTAGCTGCTTGCCATCCTCATCTTCTAGGTATGCTGTCTGTGATTTAGAAATTATGGCTTGTCCCTCCACAGTGGCCTTCCAGTCCTTGTACTCCTTTTCTGTCCAAAACCATACCTTCTTGTATGCCGATCTATCACAATGGGGCAGTGGAGCTGGAGGAAGATGTAGATTTGGCAGAAGTGGAGTGCCCTGCATGCTGACATTAAGGAACATGTTGGGGCCTTCCTTGGTGCTTGAAATCAGATGGAGCTGAGAGACAAGTGCAGTATATGCACCCCTGTTTGAACATGACATTGTCAATCAAATAATAAATCAGGTCAATGCAGCTACTTGATTGCAGTCTTCCCAGCTGTGAGTGCTGCATTTTCACTTTGGAGTTTGTTGATAGTCTCTTTAAGAACTTGAATCTAGGCAATATACTAGCTATATGCATGAAATTGGCCAGTGTAACATAGATACACCATATTATTATCTTGAAGGGTGTTAACCTGTGGCCCAAGCCATGTTCATCAAGATCAGATGTTAGCTATATTAGAACATGACAGATACACTGTGTATCTGTGCTTGAGAGTGTGGCCAATGCTGGGTGCTGTTGAAACCACAGAAGATGCTATCACCTGAGGTCCTAAATGAGTCGCAGGACAAGCTGTTCTGAAGATTATTTGAGATATTAGTCTGCCTGTCAAGAAACAGAGGGTATGGGGATGCTTGTCCATCAGAGGAAGGGAGTGACATGGTGGTGGGAGGAAATGGCAGGAGGAAATGGGAGGGAGTCCTGATATGGTCTTTAGAGCCAGACTTGCCTCACACCAAATATGCTTTAACTAACATGTCTTAACCATAACCATGTCCTCCAATGATATTGACACCACTCTAGTGACTATTCCAGTCAGAACTACCATCATCAACAATACAGCCATTCTTGACATCCATGCTCTCTCTTCCGACTGGAACATGTATCTTGTTACACTCACTCCAGAGAATCCAGGACCTATTGTATGCGCATATACCCACTATATGTCAAATCTATCTAACATACCACTTCAGAAACTTGTGCTTCATCTTCAAAACCATTCAGAAGGCCCCAATAGCCAACCCTGCACACAGGCTGATGTAAAGATATTCAATCCACCTAAAGTGTGAGTGCATGCATGCTGTCTATGTTTTCTCACTAATAGATCTAGCTATCATCTGCTTGCAGAACCAGTTCTGTGTCTCATATGCCCTGGCTCATCAGAGAACCCAAAGCCAACAATTCTAATGGACAGGCTTGTGGCAACCTCACACATTAGAGATGCCTCACATGTGCAGAAGCTCTCGCAAGTCAGCACAGATGAGAATACAACCCAACAGACCATCAAGCAGTGCTGTGCAGACATGTAGATTTGTATCACTTTATTGCATCATCCCCTCATGTTTGTATTACTAGTACCATCATACAGAGGTTGTGTCCTGTAGTCATACCAGATAATAGAATGTACTCATTGCTGGTTGTGGTCACAATCTTGGTCCCACTGTGTGCATGGAAACAATCCAACTGTAGTCATATTCACATGATAGTCTACAAAAAGTCTACAAAAAACAAGCATTTGTATGAAGAGTATTATGCATCATCATCATCATCATTCTCAGTCCCAACATGTGCAAGCTCCAACCCCATTTTCTGGACCAAAAAATACCTATCCTCCATGGTGCCTAGCAGATTGATCTTGTGAGGAACCATGCCAATGACAGAATGAATGGCAGTTACTTCGATAACATGTAGACTCACATCACCTAGTTTTGTGCTTGACACAATGACTCTGTATGATTCCTTGAGTAAACATGGGTGTGGCTGGGAGTATAATGTGACCAGAGCGACATTCACGAAGCGACACTGTGGGGGGGTGGGGTCTCCATACAGGTCATCACCACTGTCATCCTTGATGGCCACTCTCACAAAGTATCAAACCTCTGCAATGCAGTCCTCTCCTCCAATGATAGCCTACACATTCTTGTCAGTATATATGATGAAATATACAGTCAACTCTGTACCATAACATTATGAGCCATGTGCAATTCTTCAAGTGGTTTCTGTGATTTGACAAACTCAGAATGTGCAATTTGACCATTTGGAAGTCATAAATGTCCCCAGTGGTGAACACTGGGCAGTTCTACTTGCCACAGATATTCCGAGATCACCTGTGCTTCGCAGCCATACACTGTGATTGTGCATTTATCATGTTTTGGCAAGAGGAGGTAGCCATTACCCAAGTCTTCAGATGCATGCAGGTTGGCATCTTTGCTTGTGGGATCTAGGTTAGGAAGCATTGCCATGAGAGTGTTGATCTGGCACCAACGAATGCCTTGCTGTGCAAGGTTAGAGAAGGGTCGGATGGCTGCCATATCTCCTGGCCAAGGTTGCCAATAGTGCACTCCATTGTCCACTGGGAAGAGCAAATGGGTGACCCAACACATACAGCCTCAGGGGCCAGGTGGTTTGATAGGTGGACACATGGGCATATAAAGTGAATCTGATCAATGTGACATTGGTAGTGTATCTGCTTGAATTCATATTCCCATTTGGCTAGATAGTTCCAAGTGAGTTTGAATTGTGCTGGAGTGATACTGTATTGACCCATGATGTGGAAGCCTGCAACAAACTTACAGAAGTTGCACCAGATATCCTGGGGTAAAACCTGAAATAAAAGTGCCAGACAGAGAGAATAAATCCAAGTGATGTACTCAGTGGCTTTGTACCAGGAGTTTGCATGAAGGCTGGGATCACAAGGGGCAACATTGAATGAACCTGGGAGGTGGGGCTTGCAAGCAGTCATAGTGTGGCTCATCACATTCAGGACAGGTGTCAAGATGGGTGTAGGGACCAACAAATGCAGTGCATGAGTTGATACACATGTGGTTGATGATAGATGTGACTCCAGTTGGGTCCACAAGGAGGCATTTGACCTGGTAGAACGAAGGAAGTTCAGAGCCTGGAAAACAGGCATGGATGCCAAAGTGTATCTTCTCATATGCAGACTCTGATGAGTGCTCAAGAGCAATGAAGATTTGGATGGCAAGTTTTTGACAAGGATCAATGAGTTCAAGGACATCTGTCAGAGGATTGCAGAGCCAGTCAACAGACTCTCCTCCAAGCCCCATCCCATCACCAAGTGAAGCATTCCAAATCCACTGGATGAAATCCATGCTTCACACATGCTTGGGATTTGTAGAGGCGAAATCTGCAAGTTCATTCAAGTCAAGATCGACAAGAGGATTTCTCCATGGGTTGGGAGGGGGAAAGTCTTCTTGCATCTCCCCAGGTGAATTATGGGGAGAGCCAGGAGGGGGAAAGTCTTTGTGCATCTCTTCAGGCGTGCTATTGGGAGATGCAGGTGAAGGCAGATGCTTGTGCACCTGGAGAACCTGGTAGTCTTGATTTATAGGAATATAATGAATACATAAAATGAACTTGCCTCAAAGTCATCCTCATTGGAGAGATGGAGACACTTGGAGGAGTTGCAGTCACCATCAGGACCATTCTCAGAAAGATGCTTGGAACCAGAAAGTCTATTACTTTCAACAAAGGCATGGAAGGTGTCAGAGCATCTTGCTAAACAAACATCTTGTTTTTCATCTTCACCTGCATCACAAAAGTGATGCTGCCAAGTAGAAAGGGTATTCAGAGGCTTCTGAGTGCCCTTACAGTACTCTCTGCATGTACACCAATATACTTCACCTTCGAGATCTGGCATATCTGTGGTATGATGTAAGTCAATCTGTATCAACAGGTCTGATAGCATACCTAGGTTGTAACTTTGTAGAGCCAGTGGAATGGAATGAATTCAATGGGGAATTTTCATTGAAATCTTATAATCATGATGACTTGAGGAATACAAATGAGAAAGTTTCAGTAGCAATTTCTATGGGGAAATATGCTCTAACTTGGTTTCAGTTGCCATGCACCATAAGCATAGTTACACATATGTATAAACTATGGTACATACAAGTAGGTATCTACACCTACATATGGATATGACAGGTTCTCACTGGGACTCAGTACTCAATGTTCAATGTTCAACCTCCAGGCTCCCATCATGATACAACACTAGTACCGATCTAATGTGAATATTTACCTGCCAGTGACCATGTCTGATCCTGGCAGCGCAGCAATGGAAGGTCTTTCCCCACCACATGCATGCACCACTCCAGATGCCAACCTATTTTATTTGACTCCAAGCAACCAAAGCCTCTCTGCAGTGAGCACACAGTTCGACACCCACAGCTCTTTGTGCATTTCGTCCACTTCTGTTCTCATCGAAATAAACCTGATTCATGACACCAATCAAGTATTAATGACCTGATGCATTTGGTTGCAGAAGACATCTGCAAAGCACAGCAATGTGAGGCAGATGACATGCTTGAGTACATATTGAGCCAGGCTTCAAAGATGCCAGTTGACCTTATTGACTTGAATGGCCCTGTCCTATTAGACAGATGCATCAACAAAGTTCTGCCCATATGTAATGGGCACACTGAAGATATCAAGGGATTCCCAGTCTCAGATATCAGGAAGGCTCTCATAGATTAGTAAGTTTCATGACTTGTGTGCTGGTGTTGATGTCAGTGTTCTTTGCTAACATCTTGTACCAGCACAGCATGTAAACAGGAGGATGACTTGTACCAGCCCTTCATCCTGGTGTTCAACACTGCTCTTGCACACCTGAAGAGGCTGAAGATCAATGGTATGCATGAAGAGGAAAGCAAGGAAGTACAGATGTTCTTTCAAGGGCATAATTCAAGATGCAAACCAGATATCATTTTTCTTCCATTTGTGAACTACTCTGAGTGTTTTACAGATGCTAGACTCGGCAGTTGCGATGAGCATGTATTGACATTAGGCCAAGATAAGACACCCATGATGAGCTCATGGAAGGATGTGCTCAGCATCTTTGAGTTGAAGTGATCCAAGTCAGAAATGAGGTCTCCTCCCAAGGAATACTTCGTGTCGAAGTACCAAGCTTCCAAACCAAAGTTTTTGAAGATCAACAAAGATGGAAATGAACTGGAAGAAACAGAGCTGCCAGAGGTTCCTGTTGCTGAGCAAGCAACACTTGCAGAACAGGCTCTGCATAAGTAATGGAACTACACTGTTCAGTCAGGCTTAACATGCAGCCAATAGTATGCAGATCAGCTTGCAAGACAACTCAGGAAAGCACTCAAATGGCATCCAGGAAATGCATGTTGGAGGCTGATTCTGAGTCTCATGTGAGCAAGTGGCCTAGGACAGAGGAGCCCAGGACACATGCAACAATTCAGACAGTGCTGTATGCTGCCGAGATGCAGTCTGCCAATATTGTGATGAATTATGCCCTCAATTTTATTGTTATAGGTGCACATTATGTTCTTGCTAGTGAGCAGATTGCACTGGATGCCTTTCAGGCAACAACATTTGGATTTGGTATTATGACCACCAAGGCCTCATCAGTGTGGCAGGGTTCAATTTTGTTCAAGATCTCCCTCACTTTCTGATGTTGTTATATGCTCTCCAGTGATTGAATTTGGAGGACTGGGGTCGAAACACAGCCTTTCCATGCTATCAAAGTCAATGGAAGAACACTGAAACTGGACAACAGGGAGAGAGACACCAGGTTGGGGCTGGCAGGATGAGGGACTGGTGTTATGGACATCACCTGCAAAGCACTAAAGCAGGAGAAGCCAGCAGACACAGTCAATGGCATGGTGGCGAAAATTTACTGGGCAAAAGAGGCACAAATGACAGAGGAAGAATTTTTGGCATGTGTGGAGGAAATTGGGAAGAAATTTGAGGACATCTGAGGACACATGCCAATTTTGTTCTTGTCAAAGAGGTTTCTGGTTTCCAAATCTACAATTAGGAAGGTTCTTGGCCTCGAGAACCCTGAGAAAGGTAGCCAGAGGCTCGTCCTGCTCATATTCAAGAAGCTTTCACCAATCAAAGAGCTCCAAGGTGACAAACTGGTCGATGCATGGTGGCAGTGTGTTTTGTGTAAGCCACACTTTGTTTTTGCAGGGTCTTGGTTCTGACAGTCATTCTATTCTAGGTCACTATACCCTCTGGAGGGAGGGGATCCATCATCATGATGTGAGCGACTCAAACCTGATGTTCTATAGGAAGGATGGCAATGTGATGGGCATCTTAAATGATTATGACCTTTCATCTTTAGAAAAGTCTGACAACCTGTGGGTAACAAGCAGACTGGAACAATGCCATTCATGGCGATTGATCTCCTCCAGAAAGATGGCCAGGATGGCAAAGTGAAGCACCAATACCACCATGATATTGAATCATTCATCTACATATTCATCTGGATTTCCCTGCAGTACAAGGATAGCAAGTTGGGGTGCAAGGGCATCGCATGCAAGACAAACAGAGAGCTCAGGGACATCTGAATAGTGAAAACAGCTTTCCACACAAACAAAAACAACTCCATCAATAAGGTCAACTTGGAAGGGTAGTTTGTCAGGGCCATTGTGAGTATGCAGCTACAGGAAATTTGCAGTGATTGGCACTGCCAGAGTGCCAGGCCAGCTGTCAATTTGAAGACCCAGACAACATGGGGTGGATGAAGTCAAAACAGGTGGAGATATGGATATGCTGACAAGTGAATTTTTGCAGCTAGAATGATTTGATTGTTGCATCATGGTAATAAACTGGGTGAAACTTGGGTGAAATGACTTACAATAATGGTCTACTGCCACCACCAGACAGAGGGAAGGTCATTGTTAATGTTTTGTGGGAGTCTGCTCACACAATCTTGGTCATTTTGCCTTGGCAGGACTTCTTGCCCCAGTGTGATTTGAGGGTCGAGAATTGTCCTTTCGAGGAGAGAGGGATGTGAGCATGGATACCTGAGTTAACCCAACAGCCAGCTGGACATTTAAGATGTTCACTTTCTTGGACTTCAAGGTGACCATGCATGTGGAGCATGAGATATGCCTCGCTGGTGGCCTCATTGATCAAAGTGGTGACTGTTTCCTCATCCAGCAGGTCCTGGAAGATAGATTTTGCTCAGGGGTATTTGCCTTTGGGTAACCACAGGGGTAATTGAAGCAATGAAGGATCTGGTATGGTTGGCTGTGTCTCTGGTATGCCATATGTGTCCTCCTCGAAGAGATGGGCTGGATTATCCAATATGAATTGGCTGATATCATGTTGGAAACCAATGGCTGAGGTAAAATCATTATCATGTTCATAGCATCTGATATCTGTTATTGTAGTATTATTGAGTTCACTGTCACTGTCATGAGGTAATATGAATGTATGCTGGCATTGCGAGTCTGCTGTTGGTGCTTGAATCTTGGGCATGAATGTGATGCTATCAGGCAATCCAATATAAGTTATTGTAGTCATTCAATCATTACATTCAAGGCTGGGTTCAATGCTGTATCATGGTGTGATGTTGATGCCATATGCTGAAGTGCATGAAGTTTTGTGATTAATGCTTGAGTTTTGGGCTCAGATGTGGTACTGTTTGATTGGGTATTAACTTGGAAGGACATTATGAGTGCATGGGTCTGTAGCAGAGTATGACTAGGTAGCATTGGAGAGACAGAATGTCACAGTGGTGGAGGCAACTGCGACATGTCTTGACACATCTTAGGGGCTGTATGACAAATAGGGAAGGACCCAATTAACAATTATATCATGCTATTTTTCTGATTGACAGCCAAAATGTAGTATCTAGGAGCATGTTTATGCTGATAATGCTTCACTTTTATTATGACTTAAAGCAGCAATTGTACTGTCCTAATGTGCTATACAGACTTCAAGTTTGACACTGAAAACTTTGCAACTCTGGCTGAAATATGGACCCCAGACACTGATTGGGAGGGGAGGTCAGAGATGACCTAGTGTTTGGCATTTGCTGATTGCCTGCCTCTTGGAAGCAGATGATTTATTGCTGAATACTTGGCTACCTCTTCCACCATTTTTCAGCTTGCCAAGTGAATGGGGACTTTGTTCTGGAAATTTTGCATGTCCTGCAGTGTTTTCATTCCAAACAAGTTTCTACAATGTAGCTCTGCATTTTAGCCTTTATGATAGCAGATGGACCTACCCAAATATATGTTGTCTCCATCATTCAAGATAGTTAATTTGTGATATATCATTGCAATTTTAAGACTTATGAGTGATTTAACTTACCAGTACCCAAACCTGGATTTGGCAATCAGCCATCCTAATTTGCATCCAAGGTCTAGATCAACATGTCCATTTACTGTAAGACTTGGTAAGACACATTAAACACATCTTTCTCAATGTGCTCATCCTCTCTCATCATCCATGTACCATACCACCCCATAGTTGCCTCATAGAGTGTCTTGTCACTGGACATCAACACTTGTAATGGACATCAATACTGTATCTCATGATCCCTTGGCACCATTCAACTCTTGGATTGCATGCAAAAGGTCTTGACCAATGGACACAATAATCAATCATAGAACTCTCCCCTTATTGTTTACTCCACCATCACTGCTGCCTGGAGCTTCCTGAAGTGATGATGAACTTTCCACCCCACAATTAACACAGCAAGTTTTCCACTATATAGTACCCTGTTATATGTAATACAATATGTCAATCTCACACCTAGAGTTTGTGATGGCATACTGAAAAAATCCATACTTGAAGTTTAGATCCATTTCTACACATTTGCTCAGGTTTGAAGTTGGAGCAGATGTCTAATCATTGTGTAAACAATAAGTATGGTTGAATAGCAGATGTTGTCCAAGATAGGAAGTTATGTCAACATGTGCAGTGTGGGGTGAAATTTTAAGTTTTGTCCTAATTTGCATAACTGACAATACATGAAGTACTGCCAAACTTCCAGTAACAAATTTTACTTCAAGTCTAGAATTAGTGTTCCTACATGTGCTTGCTGACAAAAACTAAGTAGAAAATAACTCAGCCACTGTTGATTATGGGCAAGATGACTAAGATTGTTCACCTAAGTAGAAAATAACTAACATACAATTAGTAAAGTGTAAACAAATACAAGGGATAACTATACCTCAGCCACTGCCTGAGTATGGGCAAGACAACTGAGGGTTTTGTAAGTGAGAGAAGTGAAGTATATATATGTGAAAATGAGCTCATAAGAACAAGGGAAAAGGGGCAAGAAAAGATACTAGCAGTGATACATAACCTGTCAAAAATAGAAGTGCAGGAAAAAGGCCAGTTCATCTAAGGTTTGTCTAAGGTTTATCAGAGGTTTGTCCACTAGCCACTTATGTAACCTTGTCACTTGTTGACACTCCCACTCAAGCAAAGTTGAAGTCCCATAGCCTTGATGAACTTCCAATGTTGTTCATGAATAAGAGCCTTGGTCATGATGTCAGCTACCATGTCTCTGGTTGGGACATACCAAACAGCAGCTTACTTATTTGCTACAAGATCATCCTGTACATGATGGTATTTCTGCTGTATATGCTTAGTCTGGGCCAAGAACTGTGGGTCCCAGCACAGGATGATGGCAGCCTGGTTTTCACAAAGGAGTTCAGTGGGTTGTGGTTGCCAATGTCCAATTTCATTGAAGAAACCTTGCAACCACTGGAGGTGCTGGCCAGCAATGTTGAGTCCAATGTACTCTGACTCTGTACTTGACAGAGCAACCATTGACTGCTGCTTGCTAGCCCAGGAAATGGCTCCATTGTTTGAGATGAACACATAGCCAGATGTGGACCAGGAGGTGTCTGGGTCTCCAGACCAGTCAGCATCTGTGTAGCTGTGGAAGTCCATGTCCATGGAGATGTCTGAGCCATCATAGACTAACTCTAAGTCCTTTGTGGCTTGCATGTAGCATAGGACCCTCTTTGCCATCTCCCAGTGTGTCTGAGTAGGTGTCACACTGAAATGGCTGAGTACTCCAACTGGGAATGCAAGGTCTGGCCATGTTCCAAGCATGGCATACATCAGTGAGCCTATGACAGTTAGGTAGGACACATGCTGGCCTTTGATGGTTATCTCTGGGATTGGTGGTCCATCCTCTGGTGTGGCCACAGTCAGTTTTAGGTTATGTGGCAGTGGGGTGCACACTGGTTTGCAGTTTTTAATACCAGTGCATTCTAACACAGTCTGGATGTACTGTGACTGGGATAGTGTGATGGTCTGGTTTTGCTGGTTACATTGGAGTTTGATCCCTAGGATGTACTTGGCCTCTCCAAGGTCCCTCATCTTGAAAGATGATGCTAGAGTGGATTTTACCTCATCCATGAACTTCTGGGAACTTGCAGCCAAGAGTAAGTCATCCACATAGACCACCAAGAAACAAACCTGTTGGCCCTTTTGGAGAACATGCAGGCAGGTCTCAGCATCCAGCCAGGTGAAGCCAATTTCCCCAAGTTTAAAGTCAAGGGTTTTGTTCCAAGTCCAGCCAGCCTGCTTAAGCCCATAGAGGGAGTGCTTGAGCTGCCAACAGTGACCTGGTTGTATTGGGACTCCAGATGGTGGGGACATGTATAATTCCTCCTCCAACTCACCATTAGGCAGTGGAAACATCCATTTGGTCCAACTCCAGGTTATGCTTTGCTGCCAGTACAATGATGATCCTTACAGACTCTAGGTTTGCTATAGGGGCAAAAACCTCCTGGTAGTCTACACCCTCTCATTGGGTGAAGCCATGGGCAACTATTCAGAGTTTGTACCACTCTACCTTGCCTGCTTGATCATGCTTGATCTGGAAAACTGGCTTTGAGGTGATTGGGGTAACTCCAACTGGGACTGGGACTGTCTCATATACATGGTTGGAATTTAGGGAAAGTAGTTCTTCTTCAAGGGCTGATCTCCAGAGGTGGCTATCTGGTTGAGAGAAGGCTTCATTGAGAGTCTGGGGGAGATCATCATTTGATGGACTGTTGTCACACACCAAAGGTGTTTGGTGAGGTGGATGTGGATGCAGCTGATGAATGGAGATGAAGACCATAGCCCTCATGTGAAGAAGGACAGCCAGAAATGTTGGCAGTCATCCCTCACACAAGAATGAGTTGTCAATGCCAAAGAAAAAGGAAGGAAGTGAGTTAAGTGCCAGTAAAGGTTCTTAAGCACCCATGTACAGCATTCTCGTTTTCAACATATCTCCACCAATTCTGCAGATACCAACACCATTCCCACACTTGTGTGTAGTGCTCAGCCACATGATCCTACTTTCCAAAATTGGAAAGGATTTGTGCACGCCACACATTTCTGCAGCACTCCCTCCAAAAGACACTCATTTCACTAATTCTTCTGATATGGCCACCTCCACATTGATCATTTGGCTTGTCCCCTTTGCTAGGGACCATGGCTACATATATCTACCAGGAGTTCCTACCAGCTTCTGTCCTGAAGTGTCCTGGTACATCTCATCCTTGTCTGTCCCCTCTCAGCCCATCCAGCTTGGACAGCATGTTCTTTTTGTCAGCATGACCTCTAAGAGGATGTTCTTTGGTTGCCTCAGGTCTGTCATTCACTTGGAAAGGCCTCATGTGGTCATTTCAGTCTCTCCAGTCCAAGAAGCATATGGATCCTTCCTCCCTGCTCCCTCCAACATCAATATGATGCACATCTTGCCTCCTTATTGCAAGATACAGCAGAAGATGCTCTCCCTTCATCCTCTCTTCCAACAGAGCCTCATTCATGAAGTTTTTATTTGCTTCACTGAGAGGACAGTTAGGGGGGGAAAGTTGCAATCCCCTACACTCCTGTCACCCCACAGACCCCCAAAGCTTGACCCCTGTTGACATCTGACTCACCCTGTCCACTTTTGGATGTACTATATCAGCATCAGATCAGCACTGCCTCTCTGTCATCCCACCTTGGCCTAGAAGTGATCTCTTTGAGATGTGACATGCACAGCCTCCCCCTAATGTGATTCCAGTGCACTTTCCCAGTTCCTGACATAACTTGACTCATACTTTGACATTCTAACTGTCTTTGACTCACCTATTGCCAATACTTACCAATCTTTTGACTTTGCTTACTGATTCTTCACCTTTTGGCTTGCTTATCCTTACCAATGCTCACCAATACTTTCTAAGATGATTACCCACTGCTTACATTCCTTACTCATCACTTACCAATCACTTACCAAGTGTTTGCACCTTGTTTTCCATAGGCAATGCCCCTGTACTGTATATAAATCACTGTACTTAGATAGCTGAATAAGAAGAAGATGTCAGAGAGCCCCTCCTGCTCACAGTTTATCATCACTCAGTAATTCACTCATCAGCTTCAATAGTTGAGACTTTATTAAGGGTCTAACTATTGTGTACTTCACTTATTATCACCTATCATCAATCTACTTCGCTCCAAGTCCTCCCTGAGCTCAGTGCAGCTCAGAGCATCGAATTAAGTCACCATCCATCTTTCTGTAGGCTGACAGCAGTCTACCCTATCACAATCTCTTGCATTCCTGCTCCTACTTCATCAGGAGCACCCCCAACCCTCAGCACTCATCTTTGAGTGTTGTAGCTTGCAAAAACCCTCCCAAATCAAAGGTTCTACCATCTGGGTACCACATAGGCACACCACCACTTGCTTTCATTGTCTTTTGTGTTGGTTTTGGTTGGTTTCCACCACTGAACCACACTTTGACTCACACTGGGTATTTATTGACTTCAGCAGCCAAGGAACCATATGTATTGTGAATTCTACATCCAAACTGCTTTTGATTATCTTGGGCATCAACCATCCCTCCACCACATCTTTACCTTTGTCTGACATCCTCTGCCACATATACTTTTTTTTCTGTCTGAATCTGTCTAGTGCAAGTACATACTGTGTCATAAAGCAGGCTGAATCAATTCAATGATTCAGAATATTGCCTGTGACTGAACCTTAATCTCACACTTTGTGCTCACTGCTTCTTTTTTGTTGATAGCAATGTGTTATTCACTGACACTCCCACTGCCAGGCAAGGAATGTTCCCATCCCCCTTCACTGCTATTGATGCTTTATCTGCATCAAGGTCTGCACAATTGAATTCTTTGAGGCTCATTCTGCTCAGTATGTATGACATCTTGATGATGGGGTTCCTGCTCACTGCCATGTTGATAGCAACTTTTGTGTATAACTGCTCAAGACTCATGCTCTGGTAAGTAGGATCTTACTTGGCTGTATGTGGTGATCTGATGAATTTTCTGCATAGTTTTTCCCTTCCAGAGGTTCATCATCTGCTCAAAATCCCCTTGGACTGACACCCCCTGCTAGCTTTATGTCACACTTTCCACCACCTGTTGACTTTGAGTCCCAGGTGTACTGCTGTTGGCTTTGTGGCACAGTTTCCAGAATGATCTGAGATGGCTGTTTGCTATCCAAAGCCCTGGAGGCATTGCAATGCTTCACCTTCTAAGAGTAATTCTAATATTGTGAGTTTTCCCTGTCTTCAAACCTCATGTTGAGCTCATCATTTCTTTACAGGCCTCCTCTGCTTCATCTGTCCAAGCTGGTCTGGACCCAGTGTACCCACTGACCATCCTTCATCTTTGTCTGGTAATGAGCCATCACTTTGTACCTCTGGCCCTTCAGTGTGTGCAATTTCATTATGGTATTCTTCATATCATCTTAGCTCCCCTACAGGTCTTATTGATGTCATCTGCCTCAACCAACTGGCTGCCTGATGTAGCCACTCCATCATCAAACAACCAAGTGTCATGCATGCCTCTTGACTCTGCTCCACATGGCACCCTGACAAGGACCCCAAAAGAAAATTTTCTTCAACCTTCTCACCCAGCCAGGACTAGCTGAGCTTGTTGCAGGACATAGCAACATATAGTAGCAGTCTTACAGAGCCATACTCACAAGAGCAAGCACTAAATCAACACCCACAACACCAACCTGCCCCATTTTATGACCTTGACAGGACAAACATCCTTGAGGTCACATTCCCATGCCATGCCAGGTCCCTGAATGTTGAATCCCACTCAACCTGGAAAAACCACCAGAAGTACAGTGGCTCAAAATACTGTCTGCATGTTTGTATGTTTGACATTAGTTATGACTAAATGCAATAACCCCTAACCCTAGCCCTAAACCATGAGTGTATGAAATAAGGTACTTACTCTTGGCTTTCTATTGGTCCATGAATCAAGTGATTTGGATAGGAATTGATAGAATAGCAGCCATTTGAAAATGACATGTCATGCAGACAGTTTTTTGACTTAAAGTTTTGATTATATATATTGACCCTGGCATGCTGTTATATTGTTACATATATCCATCAATGGTTCTATTATGTTACCTTTATGTAATGAGTATGATCCAACATACATAAACCCCACCACCCTCTGCTCATTTTCTCATCATCACCATGGAGTCCATTTCCACCTCTCAAAGACAAAACATTGTCTCTCTTGCCTCTCTTGGCCTGTCCACTAGGAAGATTGTCTCACAGACTGGTCTAGGGAAGTCTACAGTATCCCAGGTTCTTCAGGAAATCCAACCAGAGAGGTCTAGGCTTCATGGTGGTTGCTGTTCCTAGCTTTCCTCTACCAACAAGAGGGCTATTGTTCAGCAAATCCTTACTGGCAAGGCCAAAAATGCTGTTCAAGCCACTCATTTCATCAACTCTATTGTTGATAGTCCTGTTTCTTCTCAGACAGTGAGAAATACCCTCAAAGAAGCCTCATTGGAGGCTCTGGTGAAGAAGAAAAAGCCATTGCTTTCTACTGGTCACAAGAAGAAGAGGTTAGCCTTTGCTCTTAAGTATCAGCATTGGACTGTGGAGGACTGGAAGAGAGTTATATGGTCAGATGAGACCAAAATCAACAGGATTGGGTCAGATGGACAAGAGTATGTGTGGAAAAAGAAGGGTGAAGGGCTTATTTCCAGAGAGGTCAAAGGTACAGTCAAGTTTGGAGGAGGTTCACTCATGGTTTGGGGATGTATAGGGTGGAATGGTGTTGGGGTCTTGAGTGAGGTTGAGGGATGGATGGATGCTGAACAGTATGTGGCCATTTTGCAGGAAGGGTTGCTTCAAAGCATGGAGGAATCTGGAATTCCAGAAGATGACATTATCTTTCAACAAGATAATGACCCCAAGCATACCTCTAGAAGAGCCCAGAAATGGTTTGAAGAGCAGGATATCAAGCTTCTAGACTTGCCTGCACAATCTCCAGACCTCAACCCAATTGAACACACTTGGAATCACCTCAAAAGATCTCTCTCAGGTTATGAGAGTGCTCCTACAGGAGTTCATCAATTATGGGAAAGGGTGATAGTGGAGTGAGGGAAGATTTCTTTGGAAGAGTGTCAAAATGGATAGAAAGCATGCCTAGAAGGGTTGAAGTAGTTATCAGGGCCAAAGGAGTTCATACCAAGTACTAGATAGTTGGATTTTTACAAAGTCAAAAAACTGTCTGCATGACATGTCATATTCAAATGGTTGCTATTCTATCAATTCCTATCCAAATCACTTAATTCTTGGACCCATAGAAAGCCAAGAGCAAGTACTTTATTTCATACATTCATGGTTTAGGGCTAGGGTTAGGGGTTATTGTGTTTAGTCATAACTAGTGTAAAACATGCAAACATGCAGACAGTTTTTGAGCCACTGTAATTCCAAGGCAAATAGATGTCTCTGCCAAGATCTGATTCAGATAGTTGAAATGACCAAATAAGACCTCTCTAACCATGTGACAGACCTGAGGTGACTAAAGAATGTCCTTCTGGAATTCATACTGACAAGGAGAACATGCTGACCAAGCTGCATAGGATGGGACAGGGCTGACAACAATGGAATGAACCAGGGGGCTTCAGGATGGAAGCTGGTGGGAACACCTGGCAGATATACATAGCCACTGTCTCTGGCAAAGGATACAAGTAAGATGATTGACAAAGAGGTGGCCATATCTGATGGCCTTAGCAAAATGAGCATCTGATGGATGATGTGCTGTAGAAATGTGTAGGGTGTGAGGATCCTTTCCAAACTCAGAAGGCAGGATCATGTGGCTGAGCACTTTAAGCAAGTGTGAGAACAGAGTCACTATCTTTGGCAATGGTGGAGATATGATGAAAACTGGCATGCCATACATGGGCACTGAAAACTTTTGATGTGTGCTTAACTCACTTCCTCTTTTCTCTCTAGCACTGATGACTAATTCTTGTGTGAAGGATGACTGTTCACATCCAGCAGTCCTTCTACACATGAGGACTTTAGTCTTTATCTGCATGGCATGGCATGCAACTTGTCAATGAGTTAGGCAGAGTCAGCTGTAACCATGTCCACAACACCTTTGGTGTGTGATAGCATGGGCATTGGCATGCAAGGATGGCTGGGTAATAAATCACCAAATGCAGATTATGTCCCTGACCCACACATTTTCAATGACCAGGACCTTCAATTCCAAGCTGATGGTTGGTTTGGGCTGGTCAACTGCTTTCAATGGCCTCAAACATATGAGAAGGAATATGAATATTCAATGTGTGTTCCCTGGAAGGATGTGCTCCCCACTCTTGGTATTGTGTGGGACACTCTTACTCCCAGTGACTTCATTATTCCAACTGGCTCTGGATTCACAGTAGGCACCATTCAAGAGGGGAAAGTCAAGGATTTTGAGGATGTACTTCAAGCCTTGTGAAACCACTACCACAAGCTCTGAGATTGACCCATCAGACAGGAAGTCATGTGTATCCAGGTCTGCTTGGCTCAGCACCAGGTGATGCACTTGTAGCACCACCCCCTCCTATATTGTGATCTCATCATTTTTGTTGGCCAGCTACAGTGTACATTACTTGACATTCATGCCATCCTTGACTTCATCAAAATTCTTCATCCACTTCTCCTAAACCCACCCTTGCATCTTGTGCACATCAATCTGATCTGGATGGGGTGCTTCACAAAAGATACCCAAGTATGCAAGTCACAATACTTTGCAGGGGTACCCATTTTGGTAGTATCACAGGGAAGCATTCATTCCTCCAACCATGAACATTGTCCAACCAGTGTGGCTCACATACACTGACCATATTGTTAAGGCCATGTATACAGAAAATGGGGTAGCTAAGCCATTTCAGATTCTCCATTGTGGCCCAGGCAATTCCCTCCACCACTTCCAAACTCACCACAGCTATAAGGCTCCTTCACGGAAGAGCCAGAGTCCACACCTGCCCTACCCACTGCCACATATCCATCCTCATCAAACACATCCTCAAGTACTGGCAGGCAATCCACCATGAAGCAGACCAGAACTGCAAGACAAGTTGTCAATGGCAGCCCTTCTAGAGGTGTGTAACCATTTGTATTTTGCTTGTCTCATTGCTAACCAAGTGGTAGTGTAGCCCCCCCAATGATCAACAGGTGGACAGGGAAGATGGGATGAGCCCAACCATCCTGAAATTCCACAGGCACACAGCCTGTTCAAGTCAGCTTGGAAGAGAGCTTCCAAAGATTTGCAGAAAGTCAAGTCTGGCTTCATTGACCCAGGCTATCAATTTCCAAAGCTAACACTTCTTGTCAACACCACAACTCTGGAGTGAAAGAAAAGATATCTCATCAATTGGCTGTCTGCCCATGTGCTCTGGATCAGTGAAGTTGATGTTTGCCATCCCCCCAAGTTCCCTTCCCCTCAGATGTGGAGGGATTTCCTCAATACTGTTAATGTCCAGCATCTCTCTTTGTCCTTCTCATCAACAACCAAATGAGCAGTTCAGGACATTTTGGGTGACAGGATCAGTCAATCAGCTCAAGGGTTGGCAAGAGTTCCAGAAGAAATTGCATGGCAGGGAATGCAGGCAAGTATATTGTTATCTTTGAATCTGTGGTCAGAGCCTCTGCTGCAGGACTCCAGCCAGATGGGTATGTGCTCTTCTGACATGCAAGTCACATTGCCCTACCTCAACAGTTTTCACAAGTTGCTTTCAACATGGCCTGGAGTACCTTCATGTCTGCAATCCCCTACTGAGCTGGATGGTGAGGGAAATGCCAGAGCATATGAGGTATTCATTTGTGCAGCAGATTTTTATGTGCAAACTGTGTTTGATTTTCTTGGACAACAACCCTCCCTCCCCTGCTTTTTTACATGTATTTAAATTAGTCATACTGCATATTCTGATTTTGTTGGTCTGGGCCACAATATACTGCATGCCATGTTGTCATGCTTGACTGAACCTTATCTTATCCTTGGCATCTTGGGTGTCTAATCACTTCTCTTCTTGATAGCAACTTACTCTCTCGACTGTCACAACTTTGGTCAGTAGCATTCCTTTCATTGTGTATTGTATCTGACATCTGGTTGTAGCTTGCCAATTTTCATCACTACCATATCAATCATGGCTCGTGCTTATAGGTAAGGAGTATAACTCTTTGCTGTGTGCTGTCTTATGTCTTTTTTTGCCTCTAGCTCTGTCATCTGTTGTTGCACTGTGCTTGATATCCAGTGACTTGGATATGTAGCAACTTTTCACCACTGTCACTGTGACTGCCTCATGCTTTTCTTCATGGCCTCTAGCTCTCCATCATCTTTGCACATTGTGCTCTACATATAGTGACCTTGGTGTGTACCATCTTCACCCTGCCACCACTGCTAATTCTCATCTGTTTTCTAGCTTCAGTTGTTCAATCCCACCAGTTTGTTATCTCACCAACTTACTTCGTACTGACCATCTGTTGACTTCATGTCACAATTCCTTACCTGTTGAATTTGAGTCCAGGGTATATCCCATTGATGTTGTGTCATGGGTTTCATGGCAGTCCATTGTCCAAAGCTGTGGAAGTGTCATGAAGCTTCTGCTTCCATGCACCAAGGGCAGCCTGCCCATGTTGCACTAGATAGTTCTGATTATGTTAGTTTTTCTATTCATCAAATCATTCTTTGTACCTATCTTTCCCTACAGGATTCTGAAACAGTTCCAGACCTTTTCCCTTTGTCATTGAATAAACAGCAATTACCTCATATGCCTGATCCTTTGGTGTGACCAGCCTCATTTACATGGTGTTTGTATTGCTTATCTCCCCTATAGGGTCCCTCCACATCATCCACATTAACTAGTCAGTCACAGAATGTTGTCTTGAACATGTCTGCTGTGGCTGGCCCTTCAGTATGTTTGATATTAACTTATGACATCATGGATACTCATCCTTGACTAGGGCTCAGCACAGGCCTTGTTTATCCCCCTCCCCTAGCCCATCACCACCACCCTCCTGGTATGAAATTGCTCTACCTTCCCACCCCCCCTCCTGTTTTTGTCCTTCCTGGCCACCAATGACTTGCCCAGCATGTGGATGCTATACCACATCAACCTCAACAACATCCTATGTGTTGGTATCTTTGATGTCATGCCTGAGGTTTCAGCATCCAGAGTACTTTGCCCCCAAGCAGTTTGCAGAAGTGACAAAATCAATGGTGGTGGTGGTTGGAAGAGATTATCCCAGTCCTTGTCAAGCTGTACCTGTGGTACCTCGAGGTTTCACAAAGCCTGTGCATAGTGGTAGAGCCTCAAGTTGCCACACCAAGTCAATCTACTTGTGCTGTACATCAGCTCAGTGTCTGTTGTCTTTTCTTTGACCATATGTAGCTTTTGTATCCCCCTAGCACTGTGCTTACATGTATCAGGTTTGGAGGAGATTGA
This sequence comes from Pisolithus orientalis, assembly GCF_024613125.1. Classification (NCBI taxonomy): domain Eukaryota; kingdom Fungi; phylum Basidiomycota; class Agaricomycetes; order Boletales; family Pisolithaceae; genus Pisolithus; species Pisolithus orientalis. Next base: position 40,161 of record NW_026260866.1, on the reverse strand, counting down.
GATCAGTTACTGCACATGCACTCCAGCCCCTGTACAGCTCATATGGTGTGGCCTGTTTGCATGCTCACCAATTATTCCAACTCTCGCTGTAGATCTTCATGTCCTGGATGATGGAATATTATCTAGGTTGAAGTTTGGTATCTCAGTTTTCCATGCTTATGGTCATCAGTGGCCCTGCCAGTTGGTATACCACCCACATAAACATGTGGGCTTTGGTTTGTCAGATTGTGAAGGGTGTGAGTGGCTGTGGAGCTCTTTGAAGATACTCATTCTCACCCTCTGAGTTTCTGGTGTAAGCATTGATCTTCTGCTTCTGTAATATACTGCAAAGTTCAGGTGCTCACTTCCTCCTCAGCATCATCAAAGACTATTTGTTCTTGACAATCAGATTCTTCACCTGGATAAGAAGTCTTTTGCTACTCTTGGCCAGTGGTTGAACAAGAAATGGACCCTCTGCAAAAGCAAGAAAATGTTGGCTTTGGCAGCCCTCCATGCATTGCATGTTGACATGCAAACACTGAGAGAGCAGTGGGCTGCACAGGTGCATTCATAAACTCAACCCTTACCCAGTTAGTCTTTTCCTTGTGTTTGCAATCACATTCTCATCAGATATCTAGGGCAGTCAAAGAACAAGTGTGCTGAACAGTTGGCACATATACTTGCACTGGAAAATACCATTGAAGATTACCAGTGCCATGTGGTTCAAATGGAGAAGGATCTTGTCAATGATCATGTCAATGACCTCATTGACTACAATCTCCAGCATGCTGCAGTAACAGCCTCCCTGTCAAAGGCAACTCAGGCTCTTAGCCAAAAAAAGAAAGCATTGGGAGTTTCTGCACATGTGGACTTACACCTGTTGAGGAACAGTAAGTGACTACAGACCCAAACAAATACACAAGCCTTAAAGATATGAATTAGAGAGCAGCTTCATCAATGCAAGTTTGAGTTGGAGAGGTTGGAACAATCATACAGGAGCTCTGTCAATGGTGAGTGGTGTTTTGTTTGTGGTTTCTATTGCCAATAACATGCCATAAAAAATCATTTACAATCACATGTGGAGTCATCCATCAAATGACAAGAACCCACACTTGGCAGCAGTTTTTGGGCCTTCCCACAGTCTTTAGATATATTTAATGTATATGCAATAATGTACCTAATAGATGCCATCATCAGGGGGAGGTTCCAGGCAATTCCAGCAGTGGTCATGAGGCACCCTCCCTGCCACCAATGGCAAAGATCAACATTGTGGGGAAGGTAAGCTGAGCATGTTACATCTCTCTATGGAGGTCCACCCATCTATTGGATGAGATTCACCATGTAGCTAGGCAGGATCTTTGAGTGTTTTCTATCCCTCCCAGGAGGATTCCTGAGCCATTTTCCATCGTTCATCTGCCTATGTCCCAACCATCTGTCAGAGGCACTAATCAGACTGGGAGGGTTCCTCGAGTATTTTCTATCCCTCCAAGGAGGCTCCTCGAGGCTTTTCCTGGGAGCTCATCTAAGTATATACCAACTATCTGCCAGAGGTACTCCTCCAATTTTGTTTCGTGAACTTTGTGTTGCTAAATCACAATGCATTAATATGTCACACACAGAAAGGTGTATTGCATGATGATTAATACATGGCATGAAGTAATCCCAAGTCAAGGAAGAAGAGCATGAAAATAGAATGTTTGGGGTAGATGTGACTTGTAAATAGACAAAGACATGGATCAAGATACAGACATCAAAATGTTGCCACCCCACTAGATGCAGGATCTTCTGCAGACATCTGACAGACTACTCACCAGACAACTTTGACATTGTCATGTCACCAAGATGTGAGGGGGGCAGGTACACATGAGCAGAATTAGGATCAGGGAGGGGGGCAGTTTGTCCAGGTGGTGTGATGTCACACACCAAAGGTGTTTGGTGAGGTGGACATGGATACAGCTGATGAATGGAGATGAAGACCATAGCCCTCATGTGAAGAAGGACAGCCAGAAATGTTGGCAGTCATCCCTTGCACAAGAACAAGTCATCAGTGCCAAAGAAAAAGAAAGGGAGCAAGTTAAGTGCTGGTTAAAATTCTTAAGCACCTGTATATGGCATTCCGGTTTTCAACATATCTCTGCCATTTCTGTAGATACTGAGACCATTCCCACACTCACTTGTGGTGCTCAGCCATGCAATCCTACCTTCCAAAATTGGAAAGGATTTGTGTACTCCACAAGTTTCTACAGCACTCCCTCCAAAAGACACTCATTTCACTAAATTCTTCTGATATGGCCACCTCCATGTCAATCATTTCACTTTTCCCCTTTGCTAGGGACCATGGCTACATATATCTATCAGGAGTTCCTACCAGCTTCTGTCCTGAAGCATCCTGGTACATCCCACCCTCATCTGTGCCCTCTCAGCCCATCCAGCTTGGACAGCATGTTCTTTTTGTCAGTATGACCTCTAGGAGGATGTTCTTTGGTTGCCTCAGGTCTGTCATTCACTTGGAGGGGTCTTATGTGGTCATTTCAGTCTCTCCAGTCCAAGAAGCATATGGATCCTTCCTCCCTGCACCCTGCAATGTCTTCATACCAGTCTTGTCCATCATTCTTCCAAGATTGCAACAGCTACAGTATAATCTACTGTTCTCCACTCTCCCTGATTGCATCCATGACAAGTATGATGCACATCTTGCCTCCTTGTTGCAAGATACAGCAGAAGACACTCCCCCTTCATCCTCTCTTCCAACAGAGCCTCATTCATGAAGTTTTTATTTGCTTCACTGAGAGGACAGTTAGGGGGGGAAAGTTGCAATCCCCTACACTCCTGTCACCCCACAGACCCCCAAAGCTTGACCCCTGTTGACATCTGACTCACCCTGTCCACTTTTGGATGTACTATATCAGCATCAGATCAACACTGCCTCTCTGTCATCCCACCTTGGCCTAGAAGTGATCTCTTTGAGATGTGACATGCACAGCCTCCCCCTAATGCAATTCCAGTGCACTTTCCCAGTTCCTGACATAACTTGACTCATACTTTGACATTCTAACTGTCTTTGACTCACCTATTGCCAATACTTACCAATCTTTTGACTTTGCTTACTGATTCTTCACCTTTTGGCTTGCTTATCCTTACCAATGCTCACCAATACTTTCTAAGATGATTACCCACTGCTTACATTCCTTACTCATCACTTACCAATCACTTACCAAGTGTTTGCACCTTGTTTTCCATAGGCAATGCCCCTGTACTGTATATAAATCACTGTACTTAGATAGCTGAATAAGAAGAAGATGTCAGAGAGCCCCTCCTGCTCACAGTTTATCATCACTCAGTAATTCATTCATCAGCTTCAATAGTTGAGACTTTATTAAGGGTCTAACTATTGTCTACTTCGCTTATCCTTGTCCATCATCAATATACTTCACTCCAAGCCCTCCCTGAGCTCAGTGCAGCTTAGGACATTGAATTAAGTTGCCATCCATCCTTCTGTAGGCTGACAGCAGTCTACCCTATCACTTTCTATCACATTCTTGCTCCCTCTTTGTCAGGAGCACCCCCAACCCTCAGCACTCATCCTTGAGTGTTGTAGCTCGCAAAAACCCACCCAAATCAAAGGTTCTACCATCTAGGTACTGCATAGGCAAACCACCACTCGCTCTTTTTGTCTTTTATGTTGGTTTTGGTTAGTTTTCACCACTGAACCACACTTTGACTCACAGCAAGGTCATGGTGAACATTACTGCCAAAATGGTAACCTGGCCCACAAGTGACAGCAGCATGTTGGGCACCATAGTTTGAATGCCCTGTGTTGTTGGTGGAGGGGACATGGGAAGCACTGGGATCTGCATATGAGCCATGGTAGGCAAGATGGGGCAGGGGATGTGTGGGATGGTAAGGAGCCACTGGATGGTTGTACCACCCTCTGTGTAAGCCAGCGTTGTAATCATATGGTGCACCCGGCGTCTGCCATGGTGGCACTCCAGGCCCAGGGAGCCAATCAATGAAACTGTGTTGCTGAGACAGATGGACAAATGACTCTTGGTGAGATATAGGATGGGGAGTGGGGTAAGGGTGGGGCAGATGAACTCTGCCCACTGTCAGATCAGAGTGCCCACTGTGATTGCTTCCCTGGGGACCATCAGCTTCTCCTTTAATTGTGGGCAAATGACCTTCCTTGGCAGCCAAAAGTCTTGTGGACACTGTAGATGGACACTTGCCAGATAATCCTGGCTCATCCAACTTGGGAAATGCCTGGCACTGAAGGTTAAATGGTTCAGGCTCATCACCTGAACAGGTTCCACCCTGCACAATGCAAGGCCTCAGGCACTCTGCTTGACTTGTTGTCAGCAGATTGATGTAGATCACTGGGGGTTCTAAGTGGGATGGCTGTGGAATCGATGAATCTGATCTGGTGGCAGTGTTGCTCATACAATGGGAGAAGAAGTCCATGTCTGAGGGGGCAGTTGGTCCATCACCCTGTCCAGTAACAAGGTTGGTGGCATCTTGAGTATCCAGGCTTCTTGCAGCTGGCATAACCGATTTCAGGGCTAGACAATCGATAGTGATGACTCATTAGTAGTGCACATAATTGAGGTAACTGTACACACCTCTAAAACTATTGCCTGTCACTCCAGGAGTATTGTGCAAGCAAGTGCTGTTGCCACCTACAGTTCCAGGAGCATCAGATAAGTTGTTGGGAATGCTGTAGGACATCCCAGAAGTGTCCAGAAAACTGGATATAATGGTGTCAGAAGAGGGTTCAAGCAAGAAGTGACAGGGACAGACAGATTAGCAGTGTCAGTAGGCAAGATATTGCAATCAACAGAGCTGCCCAGGGTAATAGTAGGGATGATTGCCTTTGGAACATTGACAACCTCCTTGTGAGAGTCCTGAACATTGCATGAAGTATGTGCCTTTGCAGAACTGGGAATGTCAGTATGACAAGCAGAGTCAGGAATAATTGGAGGGGTGAGCACCTGCACAGTCTGAATGGACTCCTTGCAAGCATCCAGTGGAACATCAGATTGAGTACCTCTCCACACAGAAGCATCCTCCTCCAATGAAATATATGTCAGTGAAGAAGGAATGCGATGGCAGGCCTTGCTACTGGTCATAGGAATCAACGAGCCTTTGAACCTTACAGTCTTGCTCCATTTAGATACCCAGCCCTTGCTACACAAAGGTGAGACATTCCTTTTCTGCTTTGGATCGCCTACTTCATGGCCCTTGACTTTATGCTTACATGACAATGGTTCTTGCACATAGTCAGAGTCACTGTCCTCAGCACCATTCCTTTCGACCTCACCATCATCTATATCCATCTCACTATCCTGGACACCTCAGGATTGTTGATCAGGCAGGTAGCCATCACTGGGTGACTCACTTTCAGAGGTCAAGCTATTGTTGGAGATGACAAGTTTGGAAGTTGTTGTGATTTTTGACTTGGAGGACAATTGAGGATGCAATATACCCACAAGCTGCATCCCAGAGGTGGTGGTGGAAGTACCAGGCTTGGCTGCAGGAACCTCTTTGATGCTGTCAGAAGTGTTGATGGCAGCTGAGTTTCCCTTCTCAACATCACCTCTGGCAGGTGCAGCCTTCTTCAGCTTAGTCTTCTTGACACATGTGGCAGATCAATCGAGGAGTTGAGCCAGTCTGAGGTGGTCAACTGCAAGACTACAGAAGATCTGCTTTCCCCTTGGCAGTTTCGAGTCAAATGATGGTGGGGTGCTGATGATAACTGGACTCTTGGATGTGAGCAGATTTGCTATAGCTGCATTAGTACTCATCAACCATTAAAAAATGGAGGACATACTTTTGTTTTTAGGGTCATGCCAGATGCAGAGTTTGCTTTCACTAGTGTCCACAAGCACAGCAATGAGCTTAGAACAGTCTGCATGTGTGAGGTCCAAGATCCCTTTCCCAGATGCCTTGCCACAGCATTCCTCACCTGGGAAGATAACATCTGCTGGCCAGTTATACATGACAAGTGCACTGCCTGCCAGCTGATTTGGGAGAGACTTCCAGGGAAATAGCTTTTGGGATGCCCATTTGAATCCAAAGTTTTCTTTAAGAATTGTTAGATGACTAGGAAAGCTAATATTGGAAGGATGCACTGATAAGCTTTTGAAGATGTTGTTTGACTTGATCATGATCAGGTCACTCGCTATTTTCAATAATCTCGACTTCATCATCAGACTGATCCTTCTTGACATTGACAGCACATTGTTTCCCTTTTCCTCCACAAGCAACTACCTCCTTAGCTTCTTTGGTGTGGTCTTCGAAGACTTCAGCCAAACTGTCAAGAGACACCTTGTTGCTAAATAAAAGATATGAGACAGTGAATCACTAACACCAACACTACTTACTATATATGTGCCTTGAAATGCCCAATGATTTCATCAGTATCCACATGACAATGAGAATGAAAGAACTATAAAATGAATATTGAGTACATGGTATTGAAACACATCACACAGTGACTTACTCCTTCAGCACCTGCTGTAGTGAAGGGATGGGCAAGTCCAACATCCTGGTTCACAATCTTCCCAGCCAACATGTACACACCTTTGATCCCATGCACTTTTGAGAGTCTGGAAAACTATAAGAGAAAGCATTCAGCACATACTATAAGTAAGATGCCTAAGAAACACCTACAATGTGATCTAGATCCTTCATGGACTTGTTGAAAAGTTGCTGATGCTGAGTGACTGTTCCACCTAAATCTTGCAGTTCTTCTGACTCCTTCCATGTTTCCAGGATGTCAATATAGTTTTCTGAGTATACTTCTTTGAAATATGCATAACACTGTTTCCTAATTCTATGGAGGGGCTCCCTTTGATTGTGTGGTCGCCCTGAGGGAGCCAGGCAAGTTCGGATTCCAGGTTCTTTGCAAAATACACTGAGTACAAATTCCAAAGATTTTGTGCATTTGAGTGAGAATATTGGCAATGTAGCAGTCCTTGACTTGTTGCCATGGCATTCCTCAACTTTCCCCAAGCTTGCTGAATATTTCATTGACCTGCCAAAAGCCCTCATTGAATTCATCTATAGTGGCAGCTGGCAACCTCCCATGAGTATATAAACCATTGTTGCCATCCCCATTGTGCCCATCAGTCTCAACACTGAGCATGTTTTCTTGAGAGGGTAGAGGTGATGGCTGATCATGTCCTTGCAAAGGGCCAGAAGTGGTGTGACAAGGAGTGGGTGACTCTGGACAAGTAATCAATGATGTATCAGAAGGTGGAACAATTTTGGAAGTCTGACAATATTAAATGATTAGATGATTGTCTGGGGGTGATGAGTACTTATATTGTTGATGGTAACAAAACTCTCTGTAGGCTCAAAGCCCAACCTATCCAGAGCTGAAGATGGAGCCAATCCATGGGTGTGAGTCAGCACTGATGTAGAATGTGGCTTGTGAACTATGGGCACTGATATACCAGGAAGTCGCTTGGACAACGCTGCCACAGAATTGAGAAGGGGTACAGAAGGGTGGCAGGGAGGCAGCTTGGATGGCACTGCTGCAGTATTGAGAGGGGAGGGAGAGGGTCTGCGGGGAGGGGTCTTGGATGGTGCTGCCACAGTATTGAGATGGGGGGGAGAGGGTCCACTGGGAGGGGTCTTGGATGGCATTGCTGGGGTATTGAGAGGGGGGGCAGAGAGTCCAGGCCCAGGACATGGTGTGTCATCACCTTCAGCAACTAGATTGATATAAATAGTGGAAGCATCCTTCAAAAGCAGTAAATGACTCACTGGCAGCCATACCAAGGGAGATGTCTGACCAAACTGTTGGGGTAGGCCAGATAATGGGTTCTGACAAGAAAGGATTGACATCATCATCAGCATCTTGGGAACCCCCCATTGGAGACATTGGGGGTTCAACTGGGGGCAAATGACCTCAGCAGAGTGACACCTCACAAACTAGACTGGTGTCTTGAGTGGTTGCCTTGATTTTCTGGAAGAGATGTGTTGGAGTCACCACTGGGGCTGGTGATGGATTGCAGTGACCACCCCCAACCTGGACAATGACAAAATCATCCTGTGTGCTTGTAGATTGTCCTGGATATGCCAGGAGAGTGTTCAGGCATGTTGATGCAGGTCATGAGGAACTACCCAGAGGGTCGAGCACTCCTGACTTGCTAGAACCTCGCATTTTTTTCTGAACGACATCAGATAGTGTGAGATATGGGATAGATAGTACAAACCAAAGTTGCAAAAATTTCCAGTTGTGCAGAGATTGGTGAATGAAGGAAAAGTACAACAAGGACTGGTGCACCATCTTTATGCAAGATGAGCATTGCGGCAGATCTAGTGAGGATCACAATGGGCATCTCAAGAGTGAGGCAGTCAGAAGCTTTCAAAGAAGGAGAAGGGACATGATAATTCCAAGCCAAGGAGTTGTCTTGAGATGATGATGGTGAACTTCAAACAGAGAGGCTGGAGAGGGTGCAGAGAGGCTCTAGGTAAGAATGTGAGAGCATTTGCTGTGATTTTTTCCCCAGATTGCAAAATATCCTGACCCCTTCTACTCGATTTTTGGGCAGAATGACCATAGCAGGGGTCATTGCAGGTCATCTACAAATAGTGATCAGTAGTGGTAAGGTGCTGAGGATGGACTCGGAGTGCGACTTGGAATGCTGAGGAAACATGTCAAACCAGTGTGCAATAACAGTAGCCAATCACAATCTGAATAGCCTTCCTACTGAAAGGAAAACATAGCTAGAACACCACCAAATGTGTTTTTGCAGGCAGAAAGAGTCAGAAATGTTGCACTACTTCCCCCCCCCAATGAACATCACCAAAATTCATACATGTTATGCTACAATTTATCCTAACTGTGACCATCTGATACTTTGCAGCAAGTGTGTAGTACTCTGGTTTTGTACTTCACCGACATGTCACAACTGACTCAAGTTAGCCAATTGTCCCTTACTGAACTTCGCAGTTATATGGGACACACTACTAAATACCTCACTCTACATGAAAGACAGACCACTGAACGCAGACAGAAGGCCATCTATGCATCAACAAAGTAATTATTCCCATGTTTCTACAGTTCAATCCTCAATTACAACACATTTCAGAGGCAAAGAACTACAACCTGCTCAGAATCACCATGTGTACCACAAGCACACTGGACACCATCTCAGTAAAGATGCTCTCTGTTCGATGATTCCATCTGTGTCAAGTATCATCCATCCCAGTGTCATTTCCTCTGTCCCATCCCTCCTGCCAGCTCTTATCACCTATGCAATGATACCTCTACCAATGTCACCCCTATTTCTGGAAGCCACTGAGAGCACTGATGCTTTAAATGAATCAGATCTACTTAAGTGGGAAAGAGAGCCTCTGTATATGCATGCCAAGCCAGACCCAACACTGGAAGAACAAAGGTTTATGCACAATCTGGTGGATGTCATGCTCAGGCGACATGCAAGGCTGTTAGGAGAAGCAGATACTCATTGAGTGAAACATCTTGAAAATGGAGACCATCAGCAGGTGTTCACTGAACTGATAGGCAATATCACAGAGAAGTTAGTGCAATGGTCAGCCATATATGATACTATTGGGGGTCCTGGCATGTCAGGCAACTGCAACATTTGAATGGCAGCATGTTGGCTGCAGTGGCAAGCTCAGGATATCTACCATATTACACAAGAAGCATTGGAATTGGAAAATGGCAGGGATCATTATGCAGGTAGTTCATAGTTACACTGGTATGCAATGTATAAGACATTGGAGATAATGGTGAAAATCATGCATATCTGCCTCATGCAAGTTCATAACATTGCAGCCTTGCAGAACTGCTGCGACCTGAGCCAAAACCCAAAGTCCACAGTTGTACCCATTTGATTGCAGAGGGCAAAGCTAGTAATTTGACAAGGGAGCCATTTTTGCATGTATTTTTAGTACTTACTGCAATCAGGTGTGCAGACCAGCTTCCAAAATCTCTCTGAGGAATTCCGAGCCTCTTCGAGGCTATGAGGGACAGGCGAGTGACAAGATTGGTGATATCCTGTGAATTGTCAGTAAGAACACTAGACAGACATGACGGAATACCTTGATGTTGCATTTCCAAGGTTTTTGTTCTGCGAGACTGTCAAAAAGGAGCATTTGTTTTGAAGTAAACTTGACAATGCAAATAACCCAATGGCTGACTGGGGATGGTTGATGGATGGGGAGTATCCAGATGGGTTTCTCCCAATAACACATTCGTGAGGTGTTGCACCACAAAATGTTGTCTTCAGCATGGTATTGAATGCAGGGGAGATCATGACTTGACAGTATCATGCACTGTGTGGCATTCAATGACAGAAATTCTGAGTAGAGTAGTGCAGCACAGCTGTTGATACAGCTATCATTGAGCAAACTGGTGGTGGAAGCAAGCTGCTCATAGTTGTCCAGCTCAAAGATGTACCAAGGAAAACCATCCTGTGATTGTCAGACATGCCTTGCATAAACACCATGGATGAGAGGCAGGTTGTTGTGGACATTGATCATATCAACCATGGGGATCTGTGTAGCAAATTAGTCAGGACTTGTGCACTCAAATGGAACTTATGAAGGGAATTTCCCAAACAAGATTCACATTATGAATCATTTTCTGATCCTCATCATCATTGGACAAACCACCTTCATCAGCATTGGATGGTACATCTTTGAGAATATTTGTGAATGCAGTCTGATCAGGGTCCAAAACATGTTCTCCTGCATCAACATCAGTCAGTGGTAATGTGGAGTCTGCCTCACTAAGGACATCCACAGATACATCACATTGAATAGGTGGCAGCCATTGCAGCTCAAGAGGGGTGGGGGTACTGGCAAGGGAAGTGGAAATAGCCTGTGCACTGTGGGCTTGACTCACATAATGAACTGTGGAGGCCAATGGTGTGGGCCACCTTTCCTGCATCTTGGCCAGTGATTTGTGATGTTGTTGAAGAACCAGAGAGTGCATAGAATCTTAAAGATCTTACCTTGACTTACTTTCTAGCTACCAAATTGCAAGCTCAATGGCACACAGCTCACTGCCAAACCATCAGCACATGTTGTTGGCCTCCATGCCAAGGCAGTGTTCTTCGAGACAGTGGTCAGTCTTCAGGACTGCTCTAATGCCCTCTCTCACATCAGAGTCTTGCAACCACCATGGGATTTCTCCAATAGAGGGAGTGATCCAAAAATCTTTGAAGAGGGATTGGTCATTACATAGTTCAGCTAATTTTGTTGGGAGCAGCAAAGGAAGGGGGATGCCAGATGATGTGCCATATAGTTTTGCAAGATGTTCACAATACATGTTGAATTTTCAGATGGCTGACATGAGCACAGCTGATGCTTTGCAAGTTTGCTGGTGGAGCTTTGTACCTAGAAAGAAATGATCAGCATTGCAACACTGAGTTGTAGGTTCAGCAATACTACCCAAGGCTTTCTGCTTTCCCTGTACTGTGTGATCAAGTTTGTCCCACTCAAAAAAGCCCCCAATTGCCCATTTCCGGATGTTGATCTTCAAATCATGAGCCAAAAGAAGCATCTGAACAAACTCAATGTCAACACCATTGAGCTTGGGAAACTTGTCATGGATGTTGAGGGATGCATATAGTAGGTCCACCTTGTTTAAAAGATGATCATGGCTGCGCTCCAAACTCTCGAGAGCCTCAAGGGTATCCTCTGTCACATCCTTCTCAATTATTGCACATGCAGCTTGAAGTGCTCAGTCAGCAACCTCTAAGTTGGCCTGCAACACAAGTACAGTGTCCAGTTCTTTTTTTAATCAAGCCAGCACATCTAAAGGCGAAGAATGAATAATGCAGTCTAATAGATGCAGAAATACTTACGAGCCCATATGGAAAGCTGAGTGCTACATTGGCTAGCCCACTCATTCTGCAATTCCAGGATATCGGTTCTGTAATCGCTGAGAATCTGACATGCTTCACTACCTTGTTTGGCAATTCCTTTCCTCAGTCAGCATCAAATCCAGTCACCAAGATCATTTCACATCTCCAGCCCTATTGCAGCAGCATGACGATCAATAAGCCAGATACAGCACTGGCACTAATCAAACACTTTTTCAGTTCTGGGTAAACTAGAGTAATAAAATGAACTTGCTGATGATGCTCACTCAATGCCAATGAGCTTGATGAAATGGGACCAGAGGCATTTGGTGCCCTCTCCATCAGAAAGACTGAGTCCTGTAGTAATGCAGGGGTTATAAACGAGCTGGCATGCCCATTTGTGGCCATAGGCATGCATTGCAGTTGTTGAAAAGTGGATGTGACAAACAATTTCATTATCAAGGATGTCAAACTGCAGGAAGTCAGTACTAGTGTATGGGGATGAGACTTTGTATATACCTTGTCTAAAGAACATGCAAGAATGCAACCAATATCATACAATGCAACAACAGTTGCAGTGACTGGCAAGTGGGAGAAGAGGTGTTTGTGAAGGGCGATTTTGAAAAGGGTGATGCTATACTTCTGTTGCTCACCAGGCATGTCAATATTTGCAAAGAAGAGAGGGATGTCATGATGGCATATCAATGCCATAATTCCAGTGTCATCGAAGCAGTCCATTGCAGCCTTCTGCTTGTTGCTGTCAGCTGCTTTGTATGATGCTTCACATTGATTGATTGCTTCATCAGGAACTTCAACATGCCATTGTCTTGGTGGCTGCTTATGCACTCATTTGATCTGGCATCCAACATTGTCAACTTGAACCTTGGGAATGAAATATGCAGGGTCATAAAATGCAGGACAACTACCAGCTGAGTGCTGATGATGATGGTGAAAGTTCCCATCAAGTGTGATATGAATATCACTGCCATTGCTCAGTGGCCATCCAAATGTGTGACCTGCAAAACATGCTGGGCACCTTTGGATGAGTATGGATGCGCATTGTAACAATGAGAACTGTTTGGAAGATGGTGGGATTGCAGTGAATGACAGTTGCTGAGCAGATTGTGTGTGATTGAGATGGTTGAGAACAGTTTGGTGACAATGTTCAATAATACTTTCAGCATGGCACTCAATATGCACTTGCAAGATATTGTACCACTGGACAGCATTTCCAATGCTATGATGGAACAGATCTTGAATAACTCTACCCTGTGTGCCATACTTGTAAGTGCAAGCAGGTCAGCAAACAAACCACTGACCTCTCGGGTGGTCATCTGGAACCCTCATCATTCATAATGTGTATTGAGTGCAGAGGAAAGGGTGTTGATTGAGTTGCAAGAATGTTCAAACAGTGCCTGACAGAAAGCAAGTAATTCCACAGAAATGGCCAGGCAAGGTTGAGAGGGGGCAGTGGGAAAGAGCCCAGAATGTAAGAGTAATTGAGGAAGTGATGTGCATGTACAACTTAGAACCATAACAGTCACAAAACCTGAAATGAGATCAGCCTCCACAAGGAGATGTGAGGATGTTACACATGGTCAAAGTATAAACAGATTAGGGAAGAATGCTTGAGTTCACATCCTGCCTGACAACCAGAGAGTGGTTTATCATAGGTTATAAGTGGCTTTCTGACAGTTTCCAACATATATTGGAGATATGGCTTGATAATCATAGGGATAACTGCCATCCAATTGTCATACAGCCAGTCAATGGCCATGCTTGGCATGGAATAGTCAGCAACATCTTTGGGCAACAGTTCATCACTGGAGTGCTGGAGCATGTCAGTGTCATCCAGCACATCTGGAGTGGTTGGTTTGGGAGGAGGGGTGTCGATAGTAGAAAATGGACCAGGAGATGACTTGTGATTCAAAAGATCACTCAACTGTTGAAGGAGATGTTGCCATTTGGCACTTTGACCTGGAATGATAACATTAGTCTGCATTTTCCTCTTGTTATGCTGCTTTGTTGGACTCGAGAAATGCTGGCCCAAGCCAAAACTTGTGCTAGGCAATGAATGGCAAGTCCCAGGATAGGGATGCATGTTTCAGAAAAAATATGAAGACAAAAAAAACATACTGTGGGACATATGAAATGTGGGAGCCATACAGAGCCAACATTGGAGGAGGCTCCCCAAGAGCATCCCTGGCAAGTTTGCAAGATGGTAGTACAAGGGTTGAAGAGACATGAGATATGGTGGGATGAAGGTTTGGGGAAGGTGAGGCAAATGCAAGGCGAGCATAGGGGCAGGAAGAGCACCACCCAAAAATGGAAAACAGTTCTCAAAGTGATTCTCAAACCTATTATTAGTACCAGCCAGGTGATTCCAGTGCAGATGGTGGGTCTATTAGATACATTGTTTATGTCACAAAAAGTATATCTATATCTAATAGACCCTTAATCCTGCTGAAAAGTGGTGCCTAAGGTGCAAGAACCCACTGTACTGAAGCTAGTCACAACATATAATAATCTCTGTGGTGAATTGTAGGGTATGATTTGGTTGCAGAAAGCACCTCCTGGTGCTATTTCTCCTCCTCCCATACCATCTAAGGGTATTTTTCAACTGGATGTTGATAGTGATATTTGGCAGGGTTGGAATTGAGGAGGGTTACCCTGATCCCCCTGGTTGGCTTGCTGATGAGGGTGTGCACAAGGGAATAAGACTTATGTTGGAGGTTGATCATTGCAATGAAGAAAAAAGAAGGTTGTCAAGAGAGTGGACCATTTTACAGGAGTGGTTTTCTGTGGAGTGGCAAAGTGTAGAGGCTGCTCAGAACAATGCTGGTGAGTAGAGTTATTATTGATATCACATGGTTTCTGAGTTTGTCACTTTGTAGATGAATGTTACAAGTATTGTGTGCAAGCACAAAAGGATAGCCTGGTGGAAACATATACTAAATGGGAAGCCAAGGTTCAACATATACCACATGCTTGGCCTCCATCAAGCCCATGGGGACCCACAGCAGAGGACATAGCAGCATTTCATTCAACCCCTTACAAGCCATGTGGAGTGCCTGCCATGCACCATGCAGCTGAGCAACCAGAAGACTATGACTGTGAATGGGAGGCTTTGACATTAGAAGGTGATGAACTATTGCAGGCCATTGGAGAGATGGCACTATCCAAAGAGTATGACATTGGACAAACAGATGAAGAGGAATTCACAGAAGATGAAGGGTGTCATATCCATGACTCTCAGACTCAATCCTGGTCCAGTCAGGGGCCCTAGCCCCTAACCCTGGTCAAGTCTAGTCCTAGTCCAGCCTAGAAAAGCTAACTCTGGCCTAGAGAACACAACTCCAGTCCTAGATAACCCAACTCCAGCCTAAATGACTCAAGTCCAGTGTTTTACCCCTATCTCCAGTCCATTCCAGCCTCCTGGCCTTGCACTGCTCCACCCCAGTCCCCCCAGGTCCATGTCTGGGTGACCTGCACATGACTCTGGTCTGTTTTCCTTTGTTTGTACTATATTTAGTCCAGTCCCCTTTGCTGATCTTGCTTACTGTACAAACCTGTGTCTGACTCCAGTTATGCTGGTCACCCATTGCATTTGGGTCTTTTTTAGCATGGAGAATGTCCCATTGAGCTCCAATTTCACCTGGGGAAAGTGTCATTTGGGTCCTTTTTAGCACAGAGAATGTCCCATTGAGGTCCAATTTCAACTGGAGAAAGCTTCATTTGGGTCCTTTTTGGCATGGAGAATGTCCTACTGAGGCCCTATTTTGGCTGGGGAAAGCTTTACTTGTGTCTTTTTTAGCATGGAGAATGTCTCATTGAGGCCCAATTTCAGCTGGAGAAAGGCCCATCTGGACCCCAGTCACCCTGACATATTCAGGATAATGTATATTAATTATGGCAAAATCCTTTTCTCCCACCTCTATAAAATGGCAGTGTGGAGAATCCCCAAGCATGGTGCTGGAGAAAAGATTTTCCCTGCCAGTGGCTGGGGATACCTGACCTGTTGAGACCTCATAGGTCTCCCAAGGGGGTTGACTGAAGTGGTTGGTTAATCATCTGTCAAAGTACAAGCTATCTATGGTTTAGTCATCTGCCCACACCATATCCAATACCCAAAATCTCATTTCTGCAGTAGGTACTGTGTATGATAGCCATATAGGGGTGTGCCAAAATAGGTGAATGAGTTCATGCTTGGCTTGTCAATGATTGTATGAGGGATGATAGATGAGGCTTCCATTGTTCTAGCACAACCTAACAGCAGTAAGAGATTGTTTTTTTCTTTTCAAACTCAGTATTGGGTGGGTTACTACCATACAGTGACTTCCAAAATTGATTCAATGTTTGCACATTTTGGGTTGTGTGTTGAATTTATCAAGAAAAAAGACAAATAAGACCAAAGTGTAAGTTGATGACATAAGCCATTTGCACAGGACTATCCATCAAAAAAATAATTATGTAATTTGAATTAGTATCCATAAAGGTATATACAATTTAAATTGCCATGTCATTGAATCAATTTTGGAAGTGTGTATCAGAGATATAGAAACTGATGATCCCAATACTTTGTATGACCTCCCTTGGCTTTTATCACTGCTTGGACCCTTCTAGGCATACTTTCAATTAAATTCTGACACACCCCTGGGTCTATATTATTCCACACTACTGCCACTCTCTCCCAACCTCCCAAACTCCCTTTGTCTGTGTTGAATACTTGTTGAGCTCCTGTTTGATGTGATTCCAGATATGTTCAATGGGGATCATATCTGGAGACTGTGGAGGCCAGTCCAGAGCATTGATATTGTTGTCCTCCAACCACCTCTTGGCCTTTTTGGAGGTATGTTTTGGGTCATTGTCCTGTTGAAAGATAACATCCTTCAAAGGAATTCCAGAATCTCCCAAGCTAGGAAGCAACTGGCTCTCCAAAATGTCCACATATTGGTTAGCATTCATCCTCCCCTCAATCTCTGCAAGGTGGCCAACACCCTCCCAGCCCATACATCCCCATACCATAATGTTTCCTCCTCCATGCTTGACTGTTCCCTGTATCTCTCTTTCAATAAGCCCCTCTCCTGCCTGTTTCCACACCCAAACCTTCCCATCTGACCCAATCCTATTGATTTTGGTCTCATCTGACCAGATAACCCTTCTCCAGTCCTCCACAGTTCATTCTTTGTATTTCAGAGCAAAGGCTAATTGCTTCTTCCCATGAATTACAGAAAGGAGTGGTTTTTTCTTCTTTGTTACAGCCTTGAATGAATGTTTTCTGAGGACCCTTCCAACTGTTTGTGAGGAGACTGGATTGGAGATTATGGAATTGATGTTCTTTGAAACCTCAACAACATTGGTGGCCTTGCCTGTGGTGATTTGTGTAGTAATAACATGCTGAGAGGTGGATGAAAGCTTAGCAGGACATCCAGAAGAAAGTGCTTGTTGATCAGGAAGAAGGTTCTTGAACACCCTGGAGACTGTAGGCTGGCTGATACCCAGCCTAGAGGCAATAGTGTGAGTAGAATGACCATTACAGGCCAGAGAAATGATGTTTTCCTTCTGAGCAGAGGAGATGGGGTGCATAGTATAGTTAGGGAGCATTGACAATGTAGACAGTGGTTAAATAGCTTGGACTGAAATGGTTGCTAAGGTATAATAACCATAGCAACCATCTTTGATGATTTTTGAAATTGTTTTATGTGATATTGGTTGGATTCTGATGGATCCAACACATAGTTACAAAATTGATTCAATGACATGGTGATTTAAATCAAGTCTATGGCCATGGATACTAATTCAAATTTTGGAAGTCACTGTAGGCTGTGCAGGCATGGATATTCTGGTAGCTATAATACTCTGCTCTTATATACATGTTTGTCTAGCCACTGCAGATCATCCAGCATGGGAGTGCCTTGAACATTGAGAGAAAAGTGTTGAAAAGACCATAGGAGAGAGCACAGGGAGTTCATCATGTTTCTAAATTACCAGTTTGTGGGTTGAAAGGATTGTATAGATCATAGTGATTGGACCACTGGACATATTCACTCACAATGACAATTCTCCAAAACAATTTGCAGAAGAGTCTGACACAAATCATGCAAGTGAGGACCATGCTGCTGGACAGCATGTTTGACAGCCTGGTGGATAGTGGCTTCAATACAAGAACTCTTGTACTGCTGGACAGCCAGAACAACAACAACTTCTTTGTTTGGTACTTGTGCATTAAGCAATAAAAAGTAACAATACTCAAAAATGAGTAGGCAATCTGAAGTAATGAATATTGCTGAAGTAGAGGATGACTACTACTTACAAACACCATGCTCAGCTATTGAGCAAATGGAGACCTCTTGTGATGGTGCATTGGGGTTGCCTGCAGTTGTAATTTTTGTCTAGGATTGCATATGTGTCATCATGACAGGATCAATCCCATCACAAAATGGGACTTACAATCTGATGTTGCAGCAGCAGAGAAGACATTGGAATCATCCATATCACTATAGCTGGAAGGGAAATGCAAGATTTAACCACTCACATCCTGGTGAATGATGGTTGAGATGAGAGGAAAGACAGTAAGTCAGCAGGGATGTGATTAGCATGCCATGGAATTGCTTACAAGCTGAGATTGCACCAGAAGTATGGTGTGATTGAGTTCAGCCAGCAGACACTGATCCCCTGACATTACTCACATACTATGCAACCAGAAAGGACAGTACAGGCAGGAAACTCAGCATACATACAGGCAATGTTGGAATGAAATTACTCACAAGCTGACATTGCACATTGCACAAACAAGCACATTACAAGTGGGGCCAGTCAGCAGACATCCAACCAAACCTGCCATCAAATCACTCACAATCTGTCATGGCACAAACAAGCACAGTGCAAGTGGGGACAGTCAGGAGACATCCAACCAAACCTGCCATCAAATCACTCACAAGCTGTCATGGCACAAGTAAGCACAGTGCATGTGGGGCCAGTCAGTAGACATCCAACCAAACCTGCCATCAAATCACTCACAAAAACTTGGGCTGTCACACTCAGTGCCCATGTCTGTCGGATCTTGTATCTTCGACGATCGCTGTCATAGATCGATCTGCAGTCCTCACACTCATCTTGCCATACTTCCTTGCAACCTTCGATCATAGTTCTTCATAGATCCTCGCATCATGATCTCCATTTGTTGTAGATACTCACTTTCCCTAGAATAAGGTAGATGTAAGTGCAACTTCTCAGAACCAAATGAAACCTTGAGTGTTTGAGCTCGGTAGCCCCCGTCACACTCCATGTCCCTGGGATGGCTATTCTTGTGTTGTGTGGCCTTCGGTCTGCATCGATCATTGATGTCGTTGTCATTCTTTGCACCACAGCTGCCTGGATGTTGCCTGCATGTCATCATATACAGTTGTTTTCCCTAGAGTAGAACAGATGTACATAAAATATACTGAAATCATAACAAACCTTTGCTCCATTGAGCCCAGAACCTGTGCTCCTCACACCTTGTCTCCACAGAATGGCTCTTCCAGCCTCACATGACCTTGCATCCTGTAGAACTTTGTATTCCCTAAAATGTGGTAACTGTAAGTAAAACACTTCAACAAAAAGACTAAACTCTGGGCCATCAAGCCCAACCAGTGTGGCTTCAACACTATTTGCATGTTGTGTGTCTTGCTGCAATTCTGACACTTGCTGTTGTGCTACCCTTGGTAGCTGCCCTCAGGTGTAAGTCCACAAAATCCCTTCGAATGTCTCTCTTCAGACATTTTGTAGTTGCCATAGTTGTCATGCTGTATATCTTGTAGCTGCTGTACTAGACAAAAAGAAAAATACCACCTTTGAGCCTTTGGCTTGTTCTGACTGCTTGCCCCATTCATAGTAGCTTTTTCAGATCGCTTCACATAGCTTCTCTTCGACAGCCCACTGACTTTCCTCATAGGTCATCACAGTCCATTGTATCATGGCTGCTTGGATGTAGCTTGAGCATCATCTCACACATCCATTTTTCCTAGAATAGAGTAATTGTAAATAAGACATTATGGAATCAAAACAAAACCTTGGGCCATCGAGCCCAGTACCTGCACTTGTCGCACCCCATTTCCACTGAATGGCATCTCCTATCTTGTACAGTTGTCAACCTGCACTAAGTAAAGTTGTTGTCATTTTCACTGTCACTCGAGTTACTGCTGATGTCATCCTTGCTGTGGTTGCCATTGCTTGTAGCCACAGTAGTTTGCATATGGTATGTCATTCTCCCCATTCTTCATATCCTTTGATTGCTGCGATCTTGTGTAGTCAGCCTATAATACTAGATGCATCAGTATGAAGTACTTGAGTGCATGTGGCCATGACATGCAGAGCAGTCATGTGACTCTGCTTAGTCAACACTGCTGGACTTTCTGTACAGGTCCCAACATCAAGTGCATGTGTCAATTCACTCGACGAATCCTTGAATAAAACATTTATTGCTGACACTGCATGGCCACAGAATATTTCGAGTGTGAGGGCATCTATCCTCGCTGTGTGCCTCAACATTTCGACCTGTAAAGACTCTTCCAGTGGATTCCTTTGTGTGATGAGCCTTGATGGCTCCTCAATCTTGATCCTTCTTGCAATAACCTTTGTCTCAGTATGATTTATGTGCTGTGGCACTCTGTGTGAGTCAATGATCTCTTCATACACCAACCTTTCCACTTCAAGACTGCTTGCAAGCATTTCAAGAACCTCATCTTCAACTCCTGTGGACTTCATGTGTTCTTTGAGTCTGTCTGCTTCAAACTTGAGTGGTATCTTTTATATGAGTGACTCATCTGCCATCTGTTGTACTTCTCTGCTGACTGTGGGAGCTTTGACAGTGTCTTCTTTAAGACTTTGATATCTTAACTCAAAAGTATCAGCAGCTAGTTGAGAATTTCAGTGAGAACAAAATGAAAAACTCCTTTGAGCACCATCACTTGTCTCAAATTTGAATGGCAACTTTGTTGTGAGTGGTTCTTCCACTACCACTGGTTCAACTTGCTCGAGCTTTGCTGCTTCCTGAAATTCCATAGTCAGTAGTTCACTCATACTCAAAGTAGACTCCTTCATCTCAAAATACAGTGTTGCCATTGCTTGCTTGAGGTTACTTGGGCTCAGTTTTTCACTTGTTGTCTTCTCAGATGGACTCTGTGGCTGTGTGTGACTTGAATGTGCCAAGGGAGCCTTGGCCTGGTTTTTTGCACATGTGTGACATTCCAGCTTTGCTATCACCCTTTGTTCATGCTGGACACACTCCTGTAGCTCTGTAGGTCTTGTAGACTAGCCATCAGTGAGTCATATGTGGAATCAACTGGAAAAAACTTTGTAAGCTCAGGTTCAGGCTGCTCTTGATGAGAATATACTTGCACTTGCTCCAAGTGAAATTCCTTCCAAAGTAGTCCTGTAGCTGTGAATTTTACTTGTTGCATGGGCCATGGGTCATCAGAGTGTTGCCATTGATCATCATGTCGCATTTTCCGAACAATTTTGCACCAAAACTCTTTCTCGAAGCCTTGCAAATAGAGGTCTTCAAGCTCATCAGCCTCAAGTTGCCTCGAAACCCATAGATATGTTGCTAAATCAAGAAAATAAAGCTTGTAATTTGTTAGTTCCTCCTCTGTACAAATTTCTCTCTTTGCTCAACTGCCAACAAGACTGTAAAGGTCATCCTTTGAATGCTGCTGATCCAATTTCTGGGACCCAGGATACAAACATGTGATGGCCACCATGAATTCAGGCCAACTGAACCAATCCTCTACAGACTGGAGCCAAGGGATGGAAACTTCGCTGCCTGCATACCAGCAAGCCCACTTGGCCCACTCTTGGTCATCAAAGCATTTCTTGTGCTTGCAAAGACTTCAAACCTCTTTGAAATACCTAAAAAGGTCAGATGCACACCCCAAGAACCATGGTGCATCCCTCAAGTGCCTCATTGGCATTCCCTCGAGCTCTCTCGGCGCATTCTCACGGCTTCTTTGCAAAAATTTGACTATTAATTTTCCTTCAGATTTGCTTTTCAACTCAAGGGATCTTTGACTTCATCACTTGCTCAACATTTGCTGCTCGAAAAATTAATTCTGAAGATTCCAGAGTTCCTGAGTGTAGACTGTAACTAGAATTGAAATTGTGAACACTTAGCTTGTCCAACTTAATCCAGAAAAATTTTCATGCAGTGATAAGGAGGTGGCTTCTTTCCCCAAAATGAACAGAACCCCCCTTGTGGTGGGCTCCAGATGTAGGAATAGGTAAAGAATGCAACCTATAATTAGTAATTATCAGTCATGGGCAAGATTTGTGCTTGACCCAAAAGGGAGGTTCTCTCTGGAGAAAAGAAGTGTAGTAAGAGTGTAAAAATGCGAACTGAAATGAATACTTAGCTCTGCCTGTGCAATACCTTCTGCCAGTCCTCCTGGTACCTTGGGTACTCCCCAAAGTAATAAATCTAACTTCAAAAACTTGCCAAAATGTGAGACTATATCACCCTACTACTGAGGGCCTCTGACATGGATTGGTTCTCTGGTAAACTGAACTCATGCAAACACAGCACACACACTTAGTCAGCAATGCAGCTGCTTGCCACCAAGTCCAGTGGTACAAACATGAAAACAAAAGCAAGAAACAAAACAAGTCCCTCAACCCCTAAACTCCTGACCAAGACAAATTCTCATAGGGAACTTGAACTCATTCCCTACACCATGGAGAAATCTATATCCTTTGGTATTTGGTTAATAACCCAGAAAAACCATTTCTAATGTGTGTGGTTAAAATTTGTCTTTTCTTTGTTCTTTAGGAACCCATACATAGGCTTTGCAGCCAAAGGTGTGGAAATAAGAAATATTGGGTACTTTTCCTAAGAAAAGTTCCACAGGAGTCTTGAAGAGAATTCACTTAAGTGGAGTTCAATTATACACATGAAGTGCACAATCAAAAGTGAAATTCCAAAAGCATTTAGGAATGCAGGCTTGATGACAAATTGTACCAGCTTTTTCAAGAATAGTACGATTAAAGTGTTCTGCATGACCATTTTGTTGTGGTTGATCAGTGATTGACAATTGATGGGTAACACCTCAAGAAGTGAGGAGCACTTTGAAGGTATGTCCCATAAATTCTCCCCCTCAATCCCAATGGAGCACAAGAAGATGGTGGCCAGTCTGATTTTGAGTGGACACCAACCAATTGGCAAAAGCAGTATAGGTATCAGATTTATTGCAAAGGTAGAGGCAAAAGCTGAAAGAAGAATAGTCATCCAATAAGGTAAGGACATATTTTGAGTGGAAATAGGATTCCACTGGTAATTCAAGAAGGTTGGCATGAACCAACTCAAGTGGTTTCAAGGCTTGTTTGTAGGAAGGTTTAAATGTCTCAGAAGACATTTTCCCTTGAGCACACCCTTTACAGGAAGTAGTCTCCCCCTGTATATGTAGTGCAGGAAGACACAATTGGCAAAGGTGACAAAGGATATTATTCACCAGGTGTCCTAATCGATTATGCCAGAGTTGTTCCAGCGATAATGATTTAACCAGAGGGCAAAGGACCAAAAAAGCAGTGGTAGGTGGAAGCAGTATGCCCACAAACCGATGTAACAGTGAAGTCAGTGAAGCAATTTTTGCTTCAAGGACAATCTGGCCATCTGGTGCTCATATTACTTCATGAGTTAATGTCGCAGTACTCCTATACCTGTTTTTAAGGAGTGCATTTCTTGAACAAAGTCTCTTCAAGAAGAAGGGACTATAGGCTACATTATGAAGGGTAAGATTGTGTCCTGTTTCCAGGCACACAACAACTGTTCCTTCTCCAAGAATTTGGACTCTCAACAAACCAGCAGTAGAGGCCTGGGTTGGAGAAGAAAATTCTCAAAAAGAAAGGTAATCAGTTTTAAATGGAGTCACATTATGTGAGGCTCCAGAATCCAACATCCAAATTGACTCACCTTTTGGCAAGTTCTTAAAAGAAGATGTGTGCACACCAAAAAGGTAGCAGTCATAAGCATCATAAGCATTGCAATTGAACTCACCAGGGAAATATCCCACAGCAGAGTCATTAGGATTATACTCAACATCAGGATGATTATGGAAGAAAGAAAAGCAAAGGGGTTTTACAGGTTTAATATCAGGTACAGAGTCATGAAATTCCTTTAGAGATAAAAGGTGGCATCCTTGAAATCATTGGGGAGGCTTATTAAAATTTTGGTCTCCCTGCAGAGCCAAATTGCCATTACTCTCAACAATCCCTGCCTGTACCACATTTGTGCTAACCACATTGGCAACTGCCATTCCATTGCTGGAGTTGTGATGATATACCCTGTCCTCCCTAGTAGAGGGAAAGGGTATTGTCCTCTGTGAAGAGTTCACACTCATCCATTGTAATGGTTCCCATAGGGGTAAGTCCATGTGGAGTGGACCTGTGGCTGCATGTGCACATTGACAAATAGTGCATGTACAAGGCAAATTAGATTGTGGGATGTTGACATGAATTTCAACTGACTCAACTTGATCATTGAAAGATCCCTGAATTTCATCCAGGAACCAGGAGGAAAGTTCTCCAGTAGATCCATCTACTGGATAAGTTTGGGAGTTCCCAACATTTTCCATAGCCATGGTAATGTCTTGTTGGGTAAGGTTTGGATCATATTCTTGGACCTTGGTTATAGTATGAGATCCAAGAAAAGTTTCAAGGTCATTGGTGTAAACATTCTCAACTGCAGGAGGTGCAGGAGAATATTCAGGAGATGGTTCACAGGAAGGTTATCAATTAAGTTTGATAGCAGTAATATTGAATTCCTCAGCAGCATATTCATTAGTATCCTGAGGATACTCATCGGGAATTTGTTCAATAGAAGCAAAGTTAACAACTTCAGCTTCTTCACCCTCTATTTCAAGGGCAGAGGATTGGGCTTTGCCCTTGCATTTTCCATGATGGCAGTTTTGGTTATTACTGCAGTTCTGCGAAGAACCTTGTTGCTGCTGTGGCTGTTGTTGTGGATAAGGAGTAAAGCCTCCTCATCCACAATGAAAACCTCCACATCCACATCCACCACAACCACAGTTTGATCCATTATTTCCTCCTCCTCTATGATCTTGAGTGTTATGAGAGCCCCTGCAAATACTGCAGAGAGGGGGCTTATTCATATGAGCAAGGAGTGAGTTAGACTCCTGCTTGATGGTTGTTCCTGATGTTGATACCCTTTCTTGTTGAGGCAGCAAAGTCTTTTGACTTGTGTGCCCAGATTTCTTTCATCCTAGGTATAATGGTATCTGGCAAGAGTTGTCCAGCAGTGATAGATGATAATATGTTGACAGGAGCCTGTTCCCAGGTTTGAGACATAGAATGGACCAGAATTAAGGCTTTCATTTTGTCATTCAATCCAATACCCTGGCCATGAATAGTGGCCATGATCATAGTCAATTCTGAGATTTTGACCATGATATCATCCTTGGGTTTGATTTGAATATGGATCAACCTCTGGAACTCCATGAAAGTAGTCATGGCAGAGGGATTGCCATATTTGGCCTTTAATTCATCCCATTTGAGTTTTGAAGTGTCTTTGCCATCAATGGACATTACAATCATTGGATCACAATATAAGGTAATGATTCCTTGGGCATGAAGATCGCTAGTAACCCAGGGTTCCTGCTGTGCAACATCTGCAGGTTTTGGTTTAGTACCATCAATGATATTCATGATGCCAAGGGTTTGAAAGTATGCTTTCATAAGAACTGACCAAGAGGCATAATTAAGGCTTTTAAGTTTTGGGATTTGTTTTCCAAGGCCTTCAGACATTCTAATAAATGTCCAGTATTAGATGATCATATAAGAACAATTGAGACGGATGTAGAGTCAAATTTGGGGATTTAATAAATGATTTTTGGTTTTCACATTGCGAGCAGATGCTCTAGCAGCTTGTGAATGGTGTTGACTCTGAGGTTTAGGGATATGTGGACAAGGATTACACCAAGTTTTTGTAACAGGAATTCCTCTCTCAGCAAATCTCTGTGGAGGGATTCAAGAGTTATTGCACTCAAGGTGTTCAAATTCTAAGGGTTCAAAATAATGACACCCAAAGAAACTCCAATGACAGTCATGCAAAGGCTGACCACTGGTAGTGAATCCCAAAAGGGATTAGCACAAGAATAAGGGATAGGAAAACATTCCATGTTATGAAAACCAGGACATTTGGAAATAATAATGATTTCAAAAACATTATATGACTCATCTATAACACATTCCTCAATTTCCTCATGGTATCAGCCTCTGGATGCATATGGTATGTCCATTGTACTGGGGAGAGGATAATTGTGCATGAGTGGCACAAGACTGGCAAGCTCTGGCAAGAGCTGTGGAAGGTGTGAGGCAGTGTCTGGGTTCCATGAAATAATCAAAAGAAGTGTCAGCCATGACATGTTTGAAGTCCCTGCAAATGTCCTCCAAAGAGGGCCAGTAAGAGAATTGATGGTTACCAGTTCCATCAGTCCATCCAAGATGTCAATGAGAGTTCTCATATCTGATGACACTACCCAAATCAGCTTCTCTTTTATACTCCAAGAGGAACTCATAGAGCTCCTTATCGAACACATCTCTGCTTCTTCATCTATGATGGAACCATCTTGGCATGACACTGATGTCAGCAGTCCTGTTAGCCCAAATTCCTTGGTTAAGGCATTCAAGATACTCATGCCAAACCTGAAGAGGTAGGATGAGCCCACAGAAGTTTCTGGATAAGTAGTCCAGATGGGCATTATAAGTAATGTAGATGAAGGTGTCATGCATGATTGTTGATGTGGGGACAGTTAATAGTGAAGGATCTTCATAAGTAAGGCTGGGTAGGTCACAGCTGTTGAAATGAGCAACGGCATGTGGAGAAGATGAATGAGTCAGTTTGGGTACAAAGTCAGTGAAGCAACCATGAAAGGCAACATGGATACCAGGACAAAAGAAGGGAGAATCAAAACCAGGGAAATGTGGCATCTGTTCCCAGGTGGTTTTGACAATGGATAGAGGAACCAGGTAAGTTGCAGAATTCAGCTTTTTAAAGAAAGCCATGGAAGACAGAATGGCCTCCAACCAGCACAGTCTCTAACATAAACCATCTCCATATACTCAATTATCTCTTTAACAGCATACTTCCTCCACTTTGCTCCCTCATACATTCCATCACAATGTTCAGCAATTTGAGTTTCAGTACATTTAGTGATGACAAGAGACATTCTTGATAAATAGATTAATTCCTGTATTTTTGATAATCAGGATGAATGATTTTAGAGTAAATCAAACTCAGCAAGGTCTGGATCAACTGTGAGATTGAGATTCTCAGTGATGAGGTTGCCACCATTGGCAAAATCCTCAGCAAGAATATTGTTCAACTCCCTGATCTCCAGATGATCTGGAGTTGGCATGCATCAGGGAGGAGCAGGGTCAACTGCACCTTCAACTGTATATGCAGGTATGGGATCTAAATCTGGCTCATGGTCAATATTGTGAAGATGGAAATGTAAGTAGTGGGGTGGTGGTGGTGGAAGCATACAGTTAAATCAGAGAATACAGTGTTGTTCTCTGAGAGCATCAAACATGGCAAGGAGCTCTTGTTGCTCAACTCTAGTGACATAGCTTTGATAAAGTCGCATCCATGTCAGTAAACTGAGTGCTAGTATCCAGAATGTTGACAAAGCAACAAATAGCCTGTGGAGTTTGCCTACACCAAACCCTCCATAATAAACAAGTAAAATGGACTGGTAACAGCCCACAAGAAGTGACAACATGAAAGTAACTACAGCCCAACCAGGCACATCTAGGCCTACTCAATTCATAGGGATGTACCCATTGGCAGTGATCACACTATGCAAATCAAGTAAATTGCACCATGCCTAGAAGGCAGGGCTCATAACCTATTGTGCACAGGAACAGGAAGGGAATGAGAGCACAGACAGAACACATGCCTGTTTACAGCTAGTTGGGCTTGGTAGATTTGAAGTAGTAGTTCTGAGTAGAGTGGGGGCTTGATAGAACACGTAGATTGTTCTGTAGGTGGAATGATGGGGAGTACAGCAGAAATCCCCAAGTTTATACACATGTAGAGGTACACACAGAGCAGTAGCATATAAGGAAAGTAACTACTATGTATAGTAAAGAACAGCAGAGAATGTCATAGTGATGTCATTGTGGAGCTGTATGACTGAGCATGTCACATGATTCTACACATGTATCAAAATGTGTAAATCTAGAGTCATCTAGACTGTTGGAACTATTAGATGTTTCCAACACTTAAGTGTAGGTAGGTGCCAATAATATTGTGATCAGGAGGGGCCTGTCAAGTTGTTGTGGGCCCAGAGATGTAGTAATCATGATAAGCAATGCTTACCCAATCTACAGTACACAGATCCTGGTGCCAAAGCCCAACAGGTGTATGCACTGATGTTTGTCAGCTGTCTTGCAGGATATACTGTGGATGATGTCTGGATGACTGCTGGATGAATGTCAGATAATGCAGGTTCAATCTCCAAGTCAAAAAGTAGATTAGATGCACATATGCACCACTGATACACACAAGGGTATTTGGTGGCCTCCTTGCTGGCCTGGGTGATGTGCAGATGATTGCTGGATGAAATCCAGACAATGCAGGTTTGATCTGCAAGTTGAATGGTGGATGGGATGTACACACTATCTGTGTGAGATGGCACAATGTGCATAGGTTGCTATCAGTATTAGGATACTCCATCTGGGAGGCTGTACCTGGGTTGCCCAGGATTCAAACCCAGGATGAACTTGGTTTTCTTTATCAGACATCTATCAGCTTGTGCTATCAAGTTACACCTATCATGGTAAACACAAGTCCTAGTATTATGCTTGTGCCAGTCATGGCAATCCAGTAGCTATGAGAGCATTTGATTCACATTTATCTGACTTTGAAATCACAGTTAAAAGGGGTGGGTTCAACCTGTGGCCATCTGACTTGCATTGCCATGTATGTGTATTTCTTGGTGTAAAAGGAGTTGGTGATATTAAGGAACCATGACCCCAAGGGTGACAAAGTCAGGGTAGTGGCAAATAAGGACTTGGACCTCATTATGATGGAAGAGTTGCCTGGATTTCATCGAGGACAGGGTCTCAAGATCTTTGGGAGGGATTCATTGCAATGCCCAACAGAGCAGGAGCATATCCATATCTCCATGGTCAACAACAGTTGAGGATTTAGTTTTCTTCCATAGTGTCATCATGCTGAAGTTTATGTGCTAGAGACTGGTGGTTTGTTCAGAATTGCCATCAAACTCATGATAGCTTGTGCAACAACCAACAGTAATGTGTAAGCCCTCTCAGTTATTGATCATGTACTGATTGTATGAATCAGTGCCAACTTTTTTGACTGGTTAAAGTGACTATGAGCCTTAGGTGAACCTTTTCGGAGTGTACTTCCAGATCTGTGATGACTACATGAACCTTCAGAGCACAGAGGTGCATCCCTTACTCTATGACTGCTAACAACTGACTCATGGCCCTTGGCCTCCCCCCCAATTTAGTACTCAAACAACAAAGGCTTCATGGAAGATCTTACTGAGGGAAAGTTTTCTTTTCCCATCATTCACAGTGTGCAAGCAGACAAAAAGAACCATGTTATACTGAGTGCATACTAATGTCCATCTTCTGGAGCAAGGGCATGCTCTACATCCATGTTCTCTCCATGGACACTTACATCCTGCACCCCTTGTACACATAGTGTAGTCACATTTAGTCACAACACATGGGCAGCCTGTGCACCAAAACACCAACACTTCTATAGACCCTGAGACAGGCCCACCTAAATAGATTAGCCAGTACACATGGACAGGCCCGAGGGATTTCCCACTATAAATTGTGTTTCATGTTGGACAATTTGCCTATTTAGTTGGAATCTCAGGCACTGATCTATGTAGCTGCGAGCCAGGCTCTGCCATTGGAGCAGATGGGAAACACACAAAACAAACAGCAATGCTATTCCAGAACAATGCATCATATTTTTATCTGAGGCTCTGCTTCATATATGCATTCAGGATTATTGACTTGTACCAGTATTGCCTTCATGCTGTGGGAATCATTCATAGGCAGGATAAAAGATGCAACATCTGCATATCTCATCATCCATCTTTAACCTCTGACTCTTCCACTCTCCAATCACCATCACCACCCTCACTGTCAAACTACTCCATTGTCTCATCATCAGAAACATGTTGTCATCATTGTCTCACAAGCTCTTCAAGAAATCACCTGAGCTCAATGCTGTGACCAACTGCATCCTTCAAATTTACTTCAAGGATATCATGGAAAGCAGCAAGCTGGGAAAGATGGACAAGATTGCGAAGTGGAGAGGTGCCATCAAGGTAATAAATGATGAACTAGTGCATCATAGCATCATCACATTTTTTTCACTAACTGATGCATTCAGGACACTGTATGCAACCTCATCACTAGGATGGATGAGATTCCAATGACCCTCATCAGCATCGACACATTCTTAAAGTGGCATGAAGACCTCAGCTCAATCAAGCACCCATGGCCTGAGTGGAAGACTGCCCTATCCCCTTCCAAAACTGACATCACCAACCACAAGTGGCTTGACATCATTGAGCATCAATACAACTACCACCAGTTGGGCCTCCCTATGCCCCACATGGTGCCAACACCAACACCACCCACTCAAGAGACTGAAATGCCAATGAGTGACAAAGGAAAATGGAAAGTGACCAAGGAAGAGGTGGAGCAAATGACATCAGATAGCTCACACAGGATGGAGGTGGATGATGAGGGTGAAGATGAGGTGCCAGAGAAGGAGGATGACAAGGAAGAACCAGCACAAGGCAGGCAGAAGCACAAAGCTGCCATGAAAACAATGTCCCATTGATCCAGACATCAATCCCACTCTAGGAAGGCAACAGTGGAAACCAATGATGATGAAGACATTCCTGCTCAAGGCCAATCAAAATGCAAGCCTCATCCACCATTGGATGGACCATATGGTCATGCTGCTGTAGCTGCCAGAAGGATGCCTTCCCCCAACCCCCATTCCTGCAAGTTGTGCCACAGATGTGACATCCAATGCTACAAGAACCCTGGGAAGTCCTGCTTCCTGTGTGATGGTCGCAAAATTCGATGTAGCCATGCCAAAGGTGGGATTGCCACTCCAACTTGACAGAATCCATCACAAGCCAGGGGAAAAAAGCAAGCTCGAAGTCTGTCCCTGATGATGGAGGCCCAAGAATCCCAAAGCCCAAAGGAACATCCCCCAAAGCAACACGTTTTGATGGCTTCCAAAGCCATCAATGCTGGGGTTGGGCCCTCCAACCAGGGAGAGATGATCCCCAAGGGATCTTCACTTAGTATGTTCACAATTTCATGTATTTACACTGACTCAAATTTTATTTAGAGATTCATATTCCTGCATCCAAATGCAGGGATTCCTGCCCAATCCCAGCCACTGTATGAGTGGATTCAATCATTGAGGCTGGCCCATCCATTGCGCAGGAGGTAGAGGGATCTACAGCAGCAGGTATGTTTAATCACTCTACATTTACACTAATTATTGTGGTTAACCCTTGTATTCAAAGCAGACACCCACCCATTGACAACAGCAGCACCTGTCCAACTTGCAACTGCTGCAACTCCCAGCACACTGTCACCTGTCTGTGCCCCAATCACTGAGGTGTCACAAACATCCAACACAATTGAAGATTTGGAACATTGACTCCATGATACTGAGGCCCACCACCAATACTATGAGGATCAAATGTATGATTTCTAAATACAACAGGATGAAACCATGCAGATGCTGGATAGGATGGCTTGCATATGGACAAGCATTGGGTGACAATCTCATCAATCTCTTAGGGCCTCTGGCAGATGAGACAAGGGTGGATAGGACAGCAGGGTGAATGAGGCCATCTATCATTTTACTCCTCCATGGTACATACAATGTCATTTTGTATTTCCATTTTAATTGACCACTCATGCCACATCATATATTCAACCTTTATTTAAGAGTGAGAAAAAGACAATAATGGCTAGACAGCCATCAGAATTGTGAAGGATAATCTCATTCTACTAAAACAACTGCTAATGTATCCTGATAGGTGGAAGCTTAGCAAATGCATGGCTTTGTGATGTAGAATAGTTAACTTGAAACTTAAAAAATGAGATAGTGGGATGGTCTCATTCTGCTAAAACTGGAGCTGATGGAACCTGATAGACAGAACCTTTGCAAATGAATGGACTGTGCAATATGCAATAGCAACCTGCCATTCAACACAAATGCAATTGATTGTCTGATTTGGCCAACACACCTGAGTCTGCTAATACAGCTGCTGATGAATCCCAATAGATGGACACCTGGTGAATGAGCAGGCTATGCTATTTACAGTGTTCACTTGAGAGTTACAAAACAAGATAACAGCTAATAATAGGATAACAATGCAAAGAATGATGTCAGCCTGCAAAAACAGCATTCCATGGATCCCAATAGATGGAACCCTTCCAAATGAGTGACCTGCACAATATGCAAGGTTGATATGGACTGTCTTGACCTGCTAACACAGCATTTGATGGATCCTGATAGATGGAACCCTTCAAAATGAGCCAACTGTGTGAGATGCAAGGCTGGGAGCAATTGGTCATCAGATGCAAATGCAAAGCAATATTCTCATTGCACTGTCACACACCAAAGGTGTTTGGTGAGGTGGACATGGATACAGCTGATGAATGGAGATGAAGACCATAGCCCTCATGTGAAGAAGGACAGCCAGAAATGTCAGCAGTCATCCCTCACACAAGAATGAGTCATCAGCACCAAAGAAAAAGAAAGGGAGCAAGTTAAGCACTGGTTAAAATTCTTAAGCACCTGTGTATGGCATTCTGGTGTTTGACATATCTCCACCATTTCTGCAGATACCAAGACCATTCCCACACTTGCTTGTAGTGCTCAGCCATGTGATCCTACCTTCCAAAATTGGAAAGGATTTGCACACTCCACACATTTCTACAGCACTCCCTCCAAAAGATGCTCATTTTGCTAAATTCTTCTGATATGGCTGCCTCCATGTCAATCATTTCACTTGTCCCCTTTGCTAGGGACCATGGCTACATATATCTACCAGGAATTCCTACCAGCTTCCATCCTGAAGCATCCTGGTACATCCCACCCTCATCTGCACCCTCTCAGCCCATCGTGCTTGGACAGCATGTTCTTTTCTTCAGTATGACCTCTAGGAGGATGTTCTTTGGTCGCCTCAGGTCTGTCATTTTCTTGGAAAGGTCTTATGTGGTCATTTCAGTCTCTCCAGTCCAAGAAGCATATGGATCCTTCCTCCCTGCTCCCTGCAATGTCTTCATACCAGTCTTGTCCATCATTTGTCCAAGATTGCAACAGCTACAGTATAATCTACTGTGCTCCACTCTCCCTGATCACATCCATGATGAGTATGATGCACATCTTGCCTCCTTGTTGCAAGATACAGCAGAAGACACTCCCCCTTCATCCTCTCTTCCAACAGAGCCTCATTCATGAAGTTTTTATTTGCTTCACTGAGAGGATGGTTTGGGGGGGAAAGTTGCAATCCCCTATGCTCCTGTCACCCCACAGACCCCCAAAGCTTGACCCCTGTTGACATCTGACTCACCCTGTCCACTTTTGGATGTACTATATTGGCATCAGATCAGTGCTGCCTCTCTGTCATCCCACCTTGGCCTAGAAGCAATCTCTTCAAGATGTGACATGCACAGCCTCCCCCTAATGTGATTCCAGTGTGCTTTCCCAGTTCCTGACATTACTTGACTCATACTTTGACATTCTGACTGTCTTTGACTCACCTATTGCCAATACTTACCAATCTTTTGACTTTGCTTACTGATTCTTTGCTTTTTGGCTTTCTAATCCTTACCAATGCTTTCCAATGCTTTCCAAGATGATTACCCATCACTTACATTCCTTACTCATCAGTTACCAATCACTTACCAAGTGTTTGCACCTTGTTTTCCAAGGGCAACACCCCTGTACTGAATATAAATCACTGTACTTAGATAGCAAAGGAAGAAGACATCAGAGAGTGCCTCTTGCTCACATTTTATCATCACTCAGTAATTCATTCAGCAGCTTTGATAGTTGAGACTTTATTAAGGGTCTAACTATTGTCTACTTCACTTATCCTTGTCTATCATCAATATACTTCACTCCAAGCCCTCCCTGAGCTCAGTGCAGCTTAGGACATCAAATTAAGTCACCATCCATCCTTCTGTAGGCTGACAGCAGTCTACCCTATCGCTTTCTATTGCATTCTTGCTCCCTCTTCATCAGGAGCACCCCCAACCCTCAGCACTCATCCTTGAGTGTAGTAGCTCACAAAAACCCACCCAAATCACAGGTTCGACCATCTAGGTACTGCATAGGCACACCACCACTCACTCTTTCTGTCTTTTGTGTTGGTTTTGGTTGGTTTTCACCACTGAACCACACTTTGACTCAAAGTGCTAACATAGGATCCAAGGCATGCCCACAGGTGGGACATGTGCAAATGAGTGGATTGTGAGATTTGCAAGGTTCAATTCAGGGAAAACATTGCATTCTGCTATTGCAGGAGCCAATGTATTTTGATAGGTGGAAGCTTGGCAAATGAGCAGATAAATATTTCTCAGCAGATGGAAATACAACCAAGGGCATTCAGCCAGTCACTAGTGACCAATTCACCCTCTGTAGTGAGCAATACATATTCTGTTTCCCAACAATGGCTTGTTGCCATTCATCTCAGCCTGCAGATGCATGAGCCTTTCAAGACAAATGATATACATACTCATGTCATACCAGACATATCCACAATGGAAATAAAACATGCAAAAGGTGAATGAATGGGCTAGCTTGCCACTGGACATCTCCTGCAAAGTACCTGCTGACCCACCCATCAGCTACAGGGCAGAATGCAAGGGCAGGGAACAGAAACTGCAGGTTCACATTAAGCTAACATTTAACTACAAATCTTTCTCCAGAACAAACTGAATATCAGTTGCATTCATGGCCTGCCATTTGCATTTGGCATGCTTGGCCAACCTTGAATACATCATCCTCTGCCTCACTGCATAACACTGCACCCCAGGAGCTCCAATAGTGCTGCTTCCCATCTGTATCTTATGCCATTCTTTTGCTTGAAATCTGAAGAAACTTATAGCCCATTGAAATTCTGATATTATGAGCTCTTCCTCTTCTTCCCAATGATCTTTGATGGATTTTGCTCACAGCCAATGAATGCAATAAACTAATTGAAGAAAGTTCATCAACCTTAAAGCACTGTTGAACAGTAAGGTCAACATACATTCAGACATCCAACTCTTTGATTCTGTGTCCCACAGGATGTTGATTGACCAAAACCATGGAAGATGGGTTCTGTGGTGCTCCTGTGCATTTTGGGAGAAGGCCACTGTCTGCACAGCCAGGTCTTCTTTATGAAGCTCTTGATAACGTCCTAAGATATCTGCACCTGTGCCAAGTACAACCATGGCATCTCTGCATTGATTATAAATCATGGCCTGTTTTTTTACTGAGACATTGATAGCATGGATCATATCCCAGGCCCAAGTTTTCATAGAATAGCTTGTAGCTGTGTGCACCACCCCCTGAAAGACAGCCACCTTGTCTGCCAATGTAAGATGGAGGCCATGTAGCACATCATTAGCTTGACCTGTGCAAAGCTTCAGCTCCATTTCTGCAAGATTTTGAAGCCCTTGAGCTTGACATGTGTCAATGCCAAGAGCAGATGGAAGTGGCAATTTGTCCTGCAGTCCTGCCAGGGTTCCATCTGAAGCAGGCAACTCATCCCCCACATCATCCAGCCAACCATCATCTGAAGCATAATCCTGCTCTGAATTTGCATCAAGAAATGCAGTCTGCTGTACAGATTTGCTGGTGGAAGTGTTGGAGCCCACTTCAAGGTGCAGCTACAAGTAAATCACAGCATCTGCAATAAAACCTGATTGTTCAGATGCAATGTGATCAGCATGGTGTGCCATAGCCAATTTTTTCAATTCCAATGCCCATTCCCCAACATCCTTTCTGTCCATGTGAAGTGATGTTATGGCCTCTTCTAAGCATAAACCATGCACTAGCCAACTAGCTGCTCCATGTAGGCTTCTGCTGGGTCTTGGTTCCTCCAATAATGCTAGTTCGATGGCACACACTGTTGGTGCTTCTTGTGATATGTCAGTATTTTGCATGTATCCAAAAAGGCAGATGCCATACCTGCCCTTAATTGAACTTTGAAGATGTCCATGACAGATGGGTCATCAACACAATCATGCAGTGCACAAATCTCTTGCATTCACCAGCTGTTTCACTGCTCTCCAGTCAAGGCTTCATCTAGCTTTATATAGGCCTGCCTTGCCAATGGCACTGCTGCTTGAGCCACTTTGAGCTTCCACAATAGGCTATCCACTTAATCTTGGATGTCAGAGAGTGCACTGCAAGTGGATCCTCAGACTAACCAAACTGAATCATCTTCATGAAGTTGGAATCATTCATCTGGAAATCCAGCAGTTCTTGGCAATGTGGTGAGGTCATCCTGCATGCAGATGCAGATGCCATGTTAAGGATGGACCACAACATTTCAATGATTTCTCTGTCTACCCATCCAGCCCCCTTGATGAACAGCAGGGCATACCATGCATAACATTCCTTCTTGTTCCCATGCACATGCCATATGCTGATTCCAGGGATAATCTGAAGTGACAACAGGATATCAATCATCTCACTTTGACCCACACACTTCTGCAGATTCATCATGTAGGAGCAGTTAATGTCTAGTAGAAGCAAACCACTTGTTTGATCCCTTCCATATTGTATCCCAATGCATTTGCCAAAGAGTAGTCCATGTTCAACTGTC
This sequence comes from Pisolithus orientalis, assembly GCF_024613125.1. Taxonomy (NCBI): domain Eukaryota; kingdom Fungi; phylum Basidiomycota; class Agaricomycetes; order Boletales; family Pisolithaceae; genus Pisolithus; species Pisolithus orientalis. Next base: position 3,449 of record NW_026260866.1, on the reverse strand, counting down.
TGCAGCACCATCAGTGGGCATCAAAATTGACAATTCAACCTCATACCTTTCTCCTTTTTGGAAGTCAACAACACAATGTGGATAAAAGCATCATTGCCTGTGCACATGCAGTTGCCCCAATTCCAGTTGCATGAAGCTTTCCCCAGGCTGTGTTTGCCTGACTGATAGCTCTGTGGTTGTTGCAGGTGCATTTTTGTGCCTGAGCTCAGATCATGTTTTGCATGGGTTGAATGAATTCATACCTCTGCAATATGTGGAGTGGCCTTCAAATAATCTGTGTAGTGTGGATTGGTCACCATATAACCTAGTCCGTCCATCAACCACACCTGATCTTCAGATTCCTGCTCATGCATGTGTTCCACTTTAAAGTTTCCATCCATTACTACTGTGCAGGTGAACTGCCAGCTGGAGAAGGTCAGCATATGAGGATTGCATTGTTGGAGCTGCTTACTGGTCCAAATCCTCATTGGTATCAATATTTATTCCAGGCTGGGGGCATGCTGTGCAAAATAATGCCAGTCCACCTTTCTCTGCTGACCTGGTTGTCCTGTGGAATCCATTCCATTTAAGTAGCTTGAGGTATTGCCATTTCTGTGCAACCCATAGAAGCTCATGGTATCTATCCTGATTGACCCTTCGGACATTCCAACACTTGGAACCAAAATACCAAATCTTACTGGAACAAGGTGTGGAAACACACTGGATGTGATCTGACACAACTTGCTGTAATAGTTCATACCAGATGTTCCACATTCCAGGTTGTCCCTCAGGAAGTCATCCAGAACCATGAATGTGAATGCAGTGCTTGGCTTCTTGAACATTGAGGGAAATAGTTTGTCTCTGAGTAACTGTATGTATTGGGTTTCTGCAGTCTTGCATTCACACCAATTCACTACAATGAAATGAACACCTGTGACATCCATGATGGTGAGATATCTTGACCCTGCTGGAGGATGGAGGTGCTTTGGGTTTTCTTTGATATCTTCCACATCTTCCCATTCTTGATCATCCATGGGCAGAGGTTCACCTGCTGCTTTCTGGGCTTGTGCAATCGCATGGGGACAGGGTGCTCTGCCATGTCCTAGGTGCAACTGAACACCAGTCTGTGGGTCTTGATGTGAATGTAATTCTGGGCAACCAACTGATCCCTCACCATGTGGAGGGTGGATTCCTCATAGAAGTCCCCTGTCCACTGTTGGATCCTGTGGAAAGGCAGGCTCTCATGACTCTTCCAGCAACATTCTGTGCAGAATAGGGGCTGATGCAAGCAATCCGGACATCTGTATACCCCATCATTGCCACACCAGGTGCAGTTCCTTGGCTCTGGGGAGGCTTCCAGCTCCAGGAGTATCTTCAAGAACTCCCCCTTCCATGGAACCCATCTGCCAATGTAACTGTTCTGTGTCTGACACACCATGTGAAATCCACTTTTGGGTTGGCAAACTGCTGCATACCTTTTTCCATGGTAACATCAGTTGCTGGACTGGTGGGCTCATGCTTTCATGTCTGTCAAAGGCTGAATCTGCCCATGCATCAAAGTACTTGTGGGAGTGAGACCTTGAATGCTTGGATGGTGAGGATCAGGGAGAATGGACAGGGGTTGTTGGATCTGGCTGTATGATTGCAACTTCTTCCAATCGTGATCCATATCTACCTCCAGTTCTCTGAGTCTTGACTTCCAGCTGCTTCACCCAATGGCCTGGGGTAGGACCAATCATTCTCATACTCTTTTGAGTGCTTCCCTTGGCCATCTGGAGGTTGCTGATTTCACAGTATGAGGTCAGTTGTTAGAAATGCTACTGATAGTGCAAGTCACTTTATCATTTAGCTCTATTGATGTCAGTACCTTAACACATGTCAGGGCATAAATACAAATGCAACTACACTGGCCTTGCACAATGCATGGTGCTGCCTTCTTATTACTGCTCAATCCCTGCCCACACATTCCCTTCCTGCTGCAACATTACCTGGGTGCTTTGCCTGGATTATGATGGTGAATTTGGATGCTATATTAGCTGATGAAGGTGAAATGAGATGTTTGGTATCAATATAAGTATGGATATGATTGGGCAAGCCAACTGACAGCCTGGATGCAAACTGGGAGCTAATCTGCCTTTGGGTGGGATCCTGTCAAAGAGATCAGCCTGATTGGATATTTCAGTTGCTTCATGGAGGTCCAAACAAATTCCTTGGCATGGCTGCACCTGTACTGAGATGCATTGAGACCAAACAAGGGTGCAAAAAAACTTAGTAGCCAACCATCTATTATACACCATTATACATCATACCACATCATACTCCATGGAGTCCCAGTATGAATCAGATGCCTGGGATCAGACAGAAAGAGATGATGCTGATGGTGAGTGAGACATAGAACCATCAGATATGGGGGAAAGGGAGGAAGAAATGTTTGAAGTGGAAGAGTTGGAGATCCTTGGGTGCCAACACCAGGAATGGAGGCAAGCAGGGAAGAAGAAGAAGCCTGCAGTTCTGCTATCCATATGGGAGGAGATACAGCAGTTGGACAGGAAAAAGGAGTTGAGAGGGAGCAAAGTCCAGACCAAGTGCAAGGTATGCTCTAAAAGTTCTGATTTGGATGCTCACAATTCAGAGCACCCTTGTAGCTAATACAAGATTGGTTGAAAAAGCCCCTCCATTCAAAGAAGCCCAAACAATCTGAGATGAGGGATCTTTTTGAAGAAATATGCAATGGTGAGCATTTATTTGGTTCTATTCATGTGATCAGTGATATCCATTGATTATGTAGGTGAACTTCCATCTGCACAGCAATCTCTTCAAATGGAACAATGGGGATTGGCACCTGTTCTGCAATGTGATCAAGGTATGGGCATGAGCTTAATCTGATACACCTTTGACATTGATAATTTTAGTCCTGTGTGCCTTACATGCTGTGGTATCTCACTATCATGGAAACACCACTCCCAGTGACACACTGTTCAATCCCACCCTTGATAGGTACCTTGTGCAGGCTGTGAATGCCATTGTGAGAGAATTGGGCACAGCTGCAAGGGACCAGTATGGTGCAGCCTCTCAGGGCCTTTGACTTGTCAGTATGCTTGATTTGATGGAAGTCAGTTGTTATCTGTGTTCTGCCTTTGAAAATTGTCCCAAGCCATTCATCACCAGTCTGTGGTAGAGATGGGTATCCTCTACTTGGTGTGCTGGATTGAGGTGGCCTCTGTACATCTGAAGCAGAATGCCAATATCATAGGATGGCCCATGCATTGGTTTGCAAACCTAGCACATCAATTTTTCACAATGTGGGACTGATACATAATTCCTTCAGAATCAGCTTAATAGCTTGATTCTGGTGATGGTGTTCTGTGCCAGTTATACTCCTCCCCTCCCAGCATGCTACCATGTGTACCTCAGACACCAAGATGATGAGGTTAGCTTCCATGATCAAATGCAGCTAATTCCCCTTAGCG
>NW_026260865.1:0-103091 GCF_024613125.1 Pisolithus orientalis | reverse complement strand
TTTTGGTTCCGACCCGACGTATGACCAACTTACCAATAACCTTCCTTACCTCGATGCTGTGGTACACGAGACGCTCCGTCTACATCCTCCTCTTGGAGAGTTTCTCCGTCAGGTAATCTCAGTTCTAAATGATCGTTTTCTTTCTGTCACTGACTGGGGTACCTATTAAGGCAACAGAAGACGACGTTATCCCCCTCTCAGAGCCTGTACGTACCAAATCAGGCCGAGTTGTCAATAGCGTATCCGTAACACGTGGCACTCAAATTGGAATATCTACCACCTGTATCAATCGTTCAGTCGCCATCTGGGGTGCAGATGCAAAAGTTTTTCGACCGGAACGTTGGTTGGAAGAAGGCGGGATACCGAAGAAGGCACAGGAGGTGCAAGGTTATCGCCATTTGCTGACTTTCGTGGATGGACCGAGGACATGCCTTGGCAAAGGATTTGCGTTGGCCGAATTCAAGGTAGGACTCTCGCTTCGTCTTCCGAGCATCAAGTAAATGGATACTGAGATACTTTGGCATAGACGGTCATATTCACGTTGATTAAGAATTTTGCGTTCGAGATGAGGGATGGACCTGATACGCAGATTGAAATGACTATGGGAATACTGCCGAGACCTAGGGTGGTTGGAGAAGGCCGCACAAACGTGCCACTGCGTGTGCGCCGATTTGGAGTTTAATGCAAATAGATTTACTGGCTATCATGTCGTTCTCCCTTTTCATGTAGTGTGTGACGTGGCGCAAGGATGTCGCAGTTGACCCAGTTTCTTCCGAACCAATGTATAATGAGCTGGGCGAGTAGTAATTACGAACATGCACGACCATGGCTGGCATATGCGGCATTCCGTCGCTGAGAACACGAGAATAACTTGACTGCTTATGTAAAATGCTTGCTCATAATGCATGACGTCGGACCAGCAGAAACTGACATCTGGTACTGCAAAAAAATCTAATACATACAACCCATTATGCGTGTCTTCGTCCAAGACGACATAGAACAAGTGCAGCGCACATCATATTGTCACGTTTACACCCGTGTCTTCTGACCGACGAGGGTCAGACCGGACAAGATTTGCCAGGTGGTGCAAAGTTCGGTGAGTTCCGGCCTAGAGGGAATACCGAAACAATTAACAGTCTTGGCCTGTCCTGTCTGGCGGTCACAGCAAGGGGTCGATGGGTCGACCCATCGACCCAGTGCACGTGAGAATGCATCACCCGTCTTCCTCAGATCCTTCCCAGCACACCATACACAGCTCGTACATTGCGAAACTCACGTCTCACACAATGGATGCATCTACTGTATTCGTTCGCATATACGATAGCCTGCAGGAGATAATCCGATCAACAACTGCGTTTGATGTCGCTAAGGGAGTAGCAATTCTTTGGGCGCTGCGCATATCCTTCCGTATGGTCCGGAACAAACTAAAAGCGACCAGACTTCGAGGTCCCCCCAGGACAAGTCTTATATTCGGCTTGGCCAAGGATCTATTCCACGCGGAAGATGCAGGGGCCATGTACGAAGCATGGGCCAATGAGTATGGCGTCGCTTACGAGGTCCCTATTATGCTGGGGGGGAGCAAGATCATGTTGTGTGACCCCAGGGCCATCGCTCACTTCTATAACAAGGAAACTCGGACGTACGTACACACAGATTTTGGGTTAATCTTCACCAGAAAGAGTGTAAGTATAGCCGCAAAGTTCCCCTTTAATCATGAGTCATCTCATGTTATGATATCCAGTTCGGAATGGTAATATTGTGTGCACAGGGAGAGGAGCACAGAAGGTAAGTGCAGACGTTGTTCTTCTGGAAGCAGCGTTGATGCTTTCCAAGACAGCGCAAGTCCTTGTCGCCAGCGTTCAGTCACGCGGCTGTTCGTCAACTGCTTCCTGTGTTTTACCATTCTGCGTACAGGGTAAGGGTGACTAAAATCCGATTCTTCTTCAAGTGACCCGAACGTATGTATCTTTTTAGGCCAAGACTGCATGGGAGTCGTTGATCGATGCCAACGATGGTCACAATACTGTCATTGATGTTCAAAATTGGTATGTCAGCCATCTTATCCACCCGCAGTCGAGAGCTTAGTCATTTTCCGGACCAGGATGAACCATATTTCGTGCGAGAAACTAATTTTCTGACATTCAGTACCTCAACGCTCCCCCCAGGCTCGATTCCATTGGGCTCGCTGGTTTCTCCCATGATTTTGGTTCTCTGGACGGAAAGACAAACCCCGTGGCTGACGTATTCACTACCTTTGAAGGATCGGTCCCGAATTCTACCCTCCTCCTTCTCGCCACCGTGTTCCCTCTACTGACATATGTGCCAACATCGAGGGGTGATTTGTTCGGTGATATGAACCGAACGCTGGCAGACATCTCGAGAAAGTTTTTGGAGAGGTCTAAGGAAGAGAAGGAAGCAGGAATCGTTGACGGGAAAGACGACAAGTCTATCATCGGAGTGCTGTGTATGTTATCGTGTCTCACGAGCTAACTTGGCTTACTGATGCGCAGCACCCAGTAAAAGCCAAAGATTCAGGTACCGATGTCCAATTATCCGTTGAAGAAATCCTTGCTCAGGTACGCGCAAGCCACTTCTCGCAACCTTTGTGATCACAGAGTTGCCTCTAACAGATGAAATTACTCATTGTCGCCGCCTATGAAACCACTTCAGGTAACTGCATCCATAAGTGGGGCCAGTATGTCCTGACATCGTGGTCTCCGCAGTCACCATGACCTGGGCGTTGCTTGAGCTCGCTCGGAACCCCGATATACAAACCAAGCTTAGGGCAGAGCTGTTGGCTTTTGGTTCCGACCCGACGTATGACCAACTTACCAACAACCTTCCTTACCTGGATGCTGTGGTACACGAGACACTCCGTTTCCATCCTCCTCTGGACGAGTTTGTTCGTCAAGTGAGTTCAGTTCCAAACAGTCGTTCTCTTTTTGTCACTGAATTGGGTACTCCTTATTCAGGCCGCTGAAGACGATGTTATCCCCCTCTCAGAGCCCGTTCGTACCAGATCCGGCCGAGTCGTCAACAGCATATCTGTAACACGTGGCACGCGAATTGGGATATCCACCGCCTGCATCAATCGTTCAGTCGCTATCTGGGGTGCAGATGCAAAAGTTTTTCGACCAGAACGTTGGCTGGAAGAGGGGAACATACCGAAGAAGGCGCAGGAAATGCAAGGGTATAGGCATTTGCTAACTTTCATAGATGGACCGAGGACATGCCTTGGCAAAGGGTTTGCAGTGGCCGAATTCAAGGTAGGACTCTCACGTTCGTCCTGCGGGACATTAGGTACATGGATCCTGAGATACTTTGGCATAGACGGTCATGTTCACGCTGATTAAGAATTTTGTGTTGGAGATGAGGGATGGACCAGACACGAAGATCGAGATGACTATGGGAATATTGTCGAGACCTAGGGTGGTTGGAGAAGCTGGTACGAAGGTGCCGTTGCGTGTGCGCCGATATGGAAGTTAATGCAGATAGGTTTGCGGTCCATCACGTCTATCTGCTTTTTCATTTAGTTGCTCATGGTATATGATATAGCGCAGGGATGTTACAGTTAAGCCAGTTTCCTCCAAACCTATGTATATTGAGCTGGGCGAGCATAGAACTAGCACACAAGAAAGTACATGTAACATGTAAAGCAGTCCGCGTAAAAGATGAGCAGTAATTACGGGTATGCACAACATTGGTTGGCATATGCGTCGCAGTTACGATATGCATACGAGGGATACTTTGGCAGTATGTACATATAACCCACTAACTCAAGGTCATGCCTGTCTTCGCCCAAGACCACATAGAGCAAGCGCAGCGCGCATCATGTCGTCATCTTGCACTGCATTTCCCTTGTCTTCTCCTGATGCCTGACCCCAGAGGGTCAAGTTTTGTGGGGTGACACGCAGTGGAGCCTCGTTCTTTGTCTCACTCCATGCGATGTGGTTGAAGCCAAGGCTGCCCTCAGGAGTGACAGCCTCAATATCTTCTTCTTCCGTTTCGTCCCCAACGGCATCACTCGCCCTGCGGTGAGCAACGCGTCTCGAGGACAACCCTGCACGGCCTTCCTTTTCCGCAATACGCGCAACTGCACATGCCCACTCGAGGGTGCGCCCGTTGCCCATGAATTCAACGAGGTCACGGACTGGTGGGCTTGCGGGTGGCGCGAGTGGTGAAGATGGCATGTTGTCCCATGGCGACGCAAATGGATCACGTGGTTTTGTGGGTGTACGAGGTGGAGGGAGTCGGGACTCTGATTGCGTTGCTACACGATCGAGGGACGGTCGGGAACGAGGAGGGGTGTTCTTCTGGTGGAGACTGGATATAGATGTTTTCCGGGAGTGGAAAAGCCGGGGGGAGTGTAACGAGGTAGAGCAGGAGGACGATGCATGCGATGACGTCGACCCACGTTCGGCATGTGCTGGTCGGTGCACCTCAGTCTGAGATGGGTTAGCAGTATGGTGGAGGGCGACCTTGCGCTCGGTCTGGCGCTTGTTTTGGAACCAGATCGTAACAGACTTCATTTCCCTAAATCGAACACACAGCCGTCAGCGGGCCGTGAGGACGACGGAAGCAATCTTGCTTTCCGGGTACAGAAATATCAGCAAAGAGACGTACATGCCTGCAGCCTGAGCGACGGCTTCGCGTTCCTCGCGACTCGGATGGGAGGTGCGATGGTATAGTTGTTCCAGCATCACAAGCTGGACGCTTGTGAAACGTTTCCGGGTGCGACGACCTACATCATCGGACGATAAGCTTGCCATGGACGACGTTCGCGACAAGGCAGGTTTGGACGATCGCATGACGGTCGCTGTCGCCGTCGTCGGCGATGACGAGGGTTGCTGCATCGTTGCCTCGGCGTTGGTGGTGACGGTGCGGTGGGGCTCGAAGGCGTGCTGTGTTCATAGCACGCGTATTTAACTACAACACACGCTCCCTTCGGCACACAGCAAACAGACGCGCGTGCCCAGCCATAAACGCGTCCCCCCACGTGACCGCGCCTGCACACGAACCAACCTGGCTCAGTTTAGATGCCTCTGGTGAAGCAGCCATCATGATATATTAAAATGACCTATGGAGTATACGCCAGATTATCTGCTAGATACACCCGAGCGTTTCTCTTTACCACGAGGACGCTCCTTGAGTACCATCTTGTTGCTGTTTTTGGGTCCTTTCGGTCCTGGCTTACGGGTGCGTTTGCCTTTGGTTGGCCAGCCCCAGACAGACACGGGATGCTTGTTGGACTTGGACTTCCCACGCCCACCACCATGTGGGTGATCACAGCTATAAGTTGAATATGAATGGGACGAATGCGAAGAAGAATTTAGTTGACGACTTACGCGTTCATGGCAACACCTCGCACACGGGGCCGCCATCCTAGCCACCGATTCCTGCCTGCCTTGCCAAGCGAACGGCCATGCCATGCCGCGTTGCTCACTTTTCCCACAGTAGCAACACAACTTTGGAGGACCTTTCGTATTTCACCGCTTTGGAGCCGGACATGACTGTATCGGCCACCCTCCTCGTGGTGCAACACCTGGGCAAACGTACCCGCCGAGCGCACGAGAATAGCTTTACCCTGCGGGTTAAGTGAGATGCAGTGAATCACCGTTCCGGTAGGTATCAGTCGGAGAGGGAGACAGTTCCCAAGCTTGATCGTCTTTCCACTGAGAATGCCAACTGCCAAAGCGTCCGTGGTGGCTTTGTCCTTCGCCCTCCGCTCCATCTCGGCAACATCGACTTCCTCAGCATTTCCAGCCGTCTCCTCTTGCGTGCCGAAAACCTCCCGGTGTATGTCCTCTGGTATACCCGACCTGAAACTTTGCACGACATCCCCAGCTCGGAGTCCTTCTGGTGCCAATATGTACTTCCACTTTACCGTACCCTCCGTCTTCGGATCGCGTGCTGTTATAAGTGCAATGTGTGCGGACCGACCGGGGTCGTACTCTATCCGCACAACATCATACACCCCCGGCTCGTTCCGCATGAAATCGACAACCCGTATGCGCCGTTTGTGTCCTCCTCCTCGGAACCGTACAGTAATGCGTCCAGTCGAGTTTCTACCACCTTTCCTGCGGAGGGGGACTGTAAGCAGCCGAACGGGCTTGCCTTTGTAGAGGTGTGGGTTAATGGGGCGCTTTAGATGACGAATACCGGGAGTGATGGGTTTGTAGGTCTTGTACTCGGCTTCTACATGGTCAAAGGATGCAATTACTTCCTCCTTTTTATTCTTGAAGTTAGAAGTTGTGGCGTAATTCCGGGCGGAAAGACTCGTCCGCAGAGCATGGCAAATTGTCCGAGAGGGGAATTTCGGTTGGGCAGCGACGGTCGTAAAACTTTGCAAAAGGCTGTACCCAGCCCGAATGCTGAACATCTGTTCAGCGAGGGGCTCTGTAGAAAGGTCAACCTATGTAACGACTTCTCTACATTGCGCTGAACTTACCTGGCCTAATAAGAGTGCCACAAGAAGGCCAATAATTTGGAGGACGGAACGAGCCTTGTTTGCGCCGAACAAACAGACGCGCTCTATTCCTCACCATGGTACAGTAACAGCTAGCGAGTTTACCGGATTGGACTAATACTGAGATGCGTATCCGTATAGGCTACCCAAATCACTGCAGGAACGTCCGAGCTACGGGACATCACAAAAATGGAGCGAATAGGTGAGGAAGGAACGTTGTTTCGTCGTCTTTCTCAACCCAATTTCTATCCTACCAGGCGCGCACTCGCATGTCCGCGGTTTAGGTCTCGACGATAGACTAGAACCGAGAGAAAATTCTCAGGGAATGGTCGGTCAAGGAAAAGCGCGCAAGGCGGCTGGTATGATTCTCAGGATGGTTCAAGAGGGTCGTATTGCTGGACGCGCCATTCTTTTCGCCGGCCCACCTTCGACAGGCAAGACTGCTATTGCACTAGGTGTGTACGATCAGCAGTTGCTGTGTTCAACCCGAATGATTGTATTCCCGCTAGGCATGGCACAGACTCTAGGTCAGGATGTCCCGTTTACCATGATAGCGGCTAGCGAGGTTTTCTCGCTTTCCATGTCCAAAACGGAAGCTCTCACCCAAGCAATCCGACGCAGCATCGGCGTGCGCATACGAGAAGAAACAGAAATCATAGAGGGCGAGGTCGTCGAGATTCAGATCGATCGTAGTCTTACTGGGGTATGCTTCACCACCACTCTTCCCCCTCGGCTCTGACTTTTCTCTGTGAGACAGGCAACGAAGACAGGAAAGCTGACTATTAAAACAACCGATATGGAAACTATATATGATCTTGGAACAAAAATGATTGATGCACTCTCAAAGGAAAAGGTCCTCGCTGGTGATGTTATTATCATTGATAAGACCTCGGGAAAGGTGTCCAAACTCGGGCGATCCTTTACGCGCTCGAGAGACTACGATGCAATGGGTGCAGATGTATGTCTGGTTTCTCCCTTCTTTCTAGTGGCTGATGGGCCTCGGTCGTTGCAGACTAAGTTCGTGCAATGCCCCGAAGGCGAAATTCAAAAAAGAAAAGAAGTTGTGCACACCGTCTCCCTGCACGAGATCGATGTCATCAACAGTAGGACGCAAGGTTTCCTTGCATTGTTTGCAGGTGACACTGGCGAAATTAAGCCTGAGCTGAGGGAACAGATAAATACCAAAGTGGCCGAATGGCGCGAGGAAGGAAAGGCAGAGATAATACCTGGTGTTTGTATCTTTTCCCTTCTTTGGAACGTCTGGCTCACTAATGATATAGGTGCTATTCATCGACGAAGTTCACATGCTGGACATCGAGTGTTTCTCCTTCCTGAATCGTGCACTGGAAAGCGAGCTTTCTCCCTTAGTTATCATGGCGTCGAACCGAGGGATGTCAAGAATACGTGGAACCAATGTCCGGAGTCCGCATGGTCTACCAGTCGATCTACTAGACCGCGTCCTCATAGTTAGTACAAGACCGTATAGCGAAGAAGAAATCCAGCAAATCATTCAGATCCGGTAATGCGTCCAACCTACTACTCTCCCAAGTGGAAGCTCATCGGGCCCTAGGTGCGAAGAGGAGGACGTCACACTTACATCCGACTCCCTCAACGTGCTGACTTCAATGGCAAGCTCAACGACGCTGCGATACGCCCTTAATCTGATATCTTGCGCGCAAATGATCTCGCGAAAACGGAAAGCTGAACAGGTTAGCGTAGAAGACCTACGGAGGGCATACACGTATTTCATGGATGAGAAACGGAGTGTACAGTGGCTAAAGGAGCAGCAAGGCTCGTTGGTGTTCGAGGAGATATCTGTTTCAACTACAGCTGAGAATGGGGATGCCGCGGTGAAGGATGCAATGGAGACGTAGAGCAGATGATCAACTCAAAGATTTTCCACGGTAGTTAGGAGTGAAATTCTTGTAACTGTGACAATTTGCACGCACGGCCTCCCGTGCACACCTTGCAAAGAACTCGAGCGGGAGCAAATTGGTGCTTATCAGTTTCTAGCAACTTAACATAGGACGGCGTAAGTACCCGGAACGTCGGTAGTCTCATATGAGCAAGAACAAGGTAATTGGGTCGGGGCATACTTACAGTACGGATGTGTGTGCGGCCACACAACTTCTATCCGAACCGCTCTTTTGCAAGCTTCTGGAACATATCCATCGTCGCCCTCTCCTTCTCCCGCATAGCAACCGCACGTTCCCTTGTCGCCGCCTCCTTATCTTCGCGCCCAGCGGCACGTTTCTCCTCCCATCGTCGTCGGGCTGCCTCGCGTCGTGCAATGCTGTAAAAAGCATAAGATATGCGCTACCCCAAGGAATCAAAGTAGTGGACATACTGATCTTTGAAGCTGTCCCCTCCACCCAATAAAGTCGATTCGTCTGCTTCGAGGCCCTCATCGCCTTTTTCTCCAAACGCTTTATCATTTTCTCTGCGTGCGCGCTTCTTTTCCAACATTGCCTCTCTCCCGACTTCCTTCGGCCCTACGATATCTTCTAGACGGTCTTTGGCTTCTGCACGATCCCGCTTCCGCTTCAGGTCACGTTCTGTTGCTTGGTACTCGGACGCAGCTTCCCGTGCGAGCACCAAATCAGACGCTGAAGGAAGTGTAGGGCCAAGCGTTCTGCCGCCGGTCGCTCTGGTGTCCCCACGAGACTTACGACCAGGACCATAAGTGGCAGAATCAACATCTTCTCTGGCGGATCGCAGAGCTTCCGCGTCCGTTCCTGAACTTTTGGATGCGAAAGACCATTTATACCCCGTCTGTTTTGTTGCGGGCAGCGATCTTGGGTCGTTATATAAGGATCCTGCAAGCGTTGTAAAAGTGATACATAAGTAGGCCAAAGCGACATGCAATGGTGAACTTACTCGGAAGCCTTCCTCTATTCCACGCCTGATGAAGATGAGCACACAACGTGAAATTGATGCAAATTCCTCTTCATACCTTGACGAACTTTCTAAAATAACTGATAGCTTGACTACTAAGCGAATTGTACGACGCGCCATCCAGCGGTTGCACTCACCTCCTCGCCCTCTCCCCCGAGAGTTCATCAAAGTACTGCCAACGTTATTCGTAGCTCAACGTCCCTATTCTCAAATGACTGATAAAATAGTTGCACGACAGACCTTTCCCTTCTCGTCCCTCAGCCATATGCTGAATTCCGAGTTTTTCAGAAAATAGTCAGACTCGGATATGGGCGAAACGCCTTCTGGCAACTCGTCTTCCCTGTCTGGCGATCTTGAACGGTCACGTTCGCGGTCGCGGTCTCTGTGGAAAGGCATAGCTAGGAGGTGCTCGTCAACGTCGATATATTACATAATCGCAGCACGGAGACAAGATGCGATGGAGAGCGGACTCCATATCTGGATACACATACTGCTAAAGTATCCTCGTTTGCGCATATGCTTGCAACCAATATCCTACATGGCCCCCTCGGACAGTTATTTAATTTTTTCTTTCTTTTTGTCATGCCGAAGTCACCTTAAATAATGTGGCACTGGTCGAGTCTGCATGCCATCTACATTAACCGAATGGCGGACGCAGCACGGAACTACAAGATTTACGGCTCTTCTTCTCTTCGCGGCGCTGTTATCCTATTAAGCAGTGCAGGATCGATGGTTATATCGATAACAGCTGTCTCGGACACGTCGAACCGCCTTGCCCCGCCTTGGGAACTCTCAACGTCCCTCGAAAGCTCCGGTAGGTTCGCCAAATGGATATCAATGATGCGTAGATCTGACAGGGTACCTGCACCCTGAGATCGAAGGTGTTCCCGGGAGTTTAGTGATGCCAGAAGCGAGTTGGCATATACTATTTGATAATAAGTTGGGGGGATCTGTCCATCAATTGCAGGGAATGGAAGACTGACATTTTTCAAGGATGAAACTCAACCCTATTGACCATGTACTTTGTTTAATAACAGCCTGAAGAAAGTGTGAGATCGACATCGTTGTAGTGCAATGCGCCACACGCACGGTGACAAAATCTGCAATGGTGACTAGGCTGCGACGAAAAGCCTGATATCAAGTCATGTTTGCCAACTAAAGAGATATCGAACTTACAAAATCAGCAAAAACCGGCTAACAACATAGATGATAAGTGTGTTCAGGAGATGCTTCGTTCTAAAGCAGGGCGTGTTAGCAATAGACCACTGATACGGACCGGAGTCACCTTGGGAACACAGAACCAGAGCTAGACTCATAAAAAAGTGTGCAAAGCAACACCATGATTAGAACCTCAGCCAGCGTGATGGCGACCAAAGAGGGTGCCACTCCAGAAAACTAGGAATAAGTGAGACTGTGAGCCGGTGCACAAATTTCTCAGTCAATGGAACTACCATAAGCTGTGTGAGTATGCTCGCTTCATGATTGGCCAGCCTATGGACGGAGATCAGTATTTCTGTGAATGTCATTGGAAAGGTTAGGGCACTCCATGACAACTGTTTCTGTTTGTTGATTAGAATAGGCCTCTTGTGATCAAAGAAAAGCACGAACCAATACCAAGCCCTGCTGAGTGCCATTAGAAATGCCTCATGAGCACATTAAAAAGGCTCACCGAAGTGAGCTATCATTAATAGTATCTATTACGATTGCGTCACTGGATGATACCTTTGTCATGACAAGTAAATATACTCACGATTGGGGCAGTTACCAACCACTTCACTCCAGGGCGACAAACTGGATGCCGTCAGGAAAGTCTCGAGAGGCGGGTTTTAAACCACCTATGGTGATATATCTGACGCAGGAAGAAGCTAGAGACAGTCGGTTTATGAGTGTCAAGCCATAGCAAACGATCACTTACCATTGAACAATCGAAATCACAAATACCTGCAATACAACTAAATTTTATAAGTAGTTCTGAGATAGGTAGAACATACATTCACTAGAATCGATGCCTAAGTGGTGGATACATCCATAATTAATGCCTGATAGAAAATTGGGTATGCGCACTGGTATCGACCTGCCATATTTCATCAGTGGGAAGTAATTTCGAAATGGGAAGATATACGAGCCAAATGATATACTCCAAACTCGTCGGAACGCCATAACTAGTAATCTGGAGTGACTGAGCATGACAGTTACAAAGTGTGGACAGGTCGGTTTTACCAGGTAGTAATACAAGATGTGACCCACTAATCTGCCGTTAACCACGCATTGACTTATATGCGCCAAATACTCACTGAACGAGAAATGTATGGTATCAAGAATCCTGATATCTTGTGAGTGGATTTCACAGGTGTCCCAAGTTGGCCTAACTCACCATATGACAGTAACCAGGAACTTCAAGGCCGAGGCATCATCGGAGTAGTGCATGTAATATACATAAGTCTGCGTAGCCAGTAAGCATAGTACCAGCCCAATCATTCCATTTAAAACACTCCTGGACAGTCGTTATGCCATATACCCTTGACAGAAAATAAAGACATGAGAAGGGAAGATGTGACAAAGTCAAGCAAAGCTGTACATAGCAGAGGCCAGACCGACAATGAGGACAAAACCTATGCGAATAAGTAAGCAGACAAAACCATGTAGACTTATGAAAAGATTTTCACCAATCCTGCTCAGAAATGTGCCCATGTGGTTTCGATGATTTCTAGAAGGGGAGCTCGTCGACGAATTCGCTGTAGGGTGTGAATAGAGAAGTGATTGAGGGTTGTAAGGGCGTATCGATCTGATAGCAGAGCAACGCTGCCCATAGATTTTTAAAGGATGAAGGCTACCATAATATGATCTGGAGAACTTGCGGTCCTCCAGCGTCTGCTTGCTGCCGAAGTCAATGATGGCTATCTGATCCGGTCATTTCTGTAGTATCACTGCTGTCCCTCTGATCCGCTCGGAATTTTAGTAAATCAGTGGAAAGGACAGCAACTTTCCTAGTGGTTGCAAGATCTTTGTCTCGAAGCCCAAACCAAAGTGAGCATCGTGCTTCTCTACATCGTGAGAAGTCTCACAATTCCACTGATATATGGCAGTTCTGTAGAATCTGAGAGCATCACAAGAGCATCAAAGCCGCTGTTTTTGTATTTTAAGAAAAAAAAAGCCCTTTGATAAGGCACACTGCGTCACCTATGTAGGGCCCTTCTATGGGCCCTTTTCCCCCGCGTAGCCCTGTCTATAGCAAATACTGAAGCCATGGTTGATGTTCCTTCGATGAGTGAGTTCCGTGCTTCAAATGCGTAACCAGTGAGGCCAGCTTCAACGACGACAGCTCTCAGAATGCCTCCAACTTGAGTGGCCGCTCGTGGTTAGTCCCAAACTCCAAAACGCTAATAACTACCCCCCGTCATCGCCATGCGCATCCGTGCATTTACCACTAAGCATCGGGACATTAAAAACGGGGCCGATGATCGCTGATGCCGACTTGACGGCAGGCACCTTGTTTTCCAGGCGCAACGTGTGATTGCCCCCTGACAGCAACTTTGCATTCAGGCATGCACATCTCCAGTCGACCAATTTCGAAAAAGTATCTACACTTTCCACCTACAGTGACCTTCCAATGAACTAGGGAAGTCGAACTGTCAGAAGAAACATATATAGGCAGATAGCGTGCACACAATTGCAGATCCATGTATGGGCGCAGAACATGTATAGCCCCAGAGGACCCGGCGGCTCAAAAGAAGGGCAGTACTATTATTACATAAAGTGTTGTGAAGAAAACAAACTACTGGACTTGCAATAAAATAGACCTTCAAACCCCGTCAAGTGAGCCCAAAAGCTCAAACCAAACAGCTCTAGGGAAGGTGGAGAGAGAGAAACTGGCTATTTTAGCCTGGCGAGCCAACGCAAGCAGGTCAGAAAAGAAATCAGTGTCCCCGTGACTGCCGCTAGCCAGGGTAGGACGCATACCCCCACATCAAGGCACGTGCCGGAGGTACGAGTACAGCCCGCTTCACACAGAGTGTGAAAGGGCCGTCTCAAGTGTCATTCCCTCGTGCACTCATTAGCCTGGTATCAAACCAAGTCTATACTCGAGTAAATAAGGTAGCATACATTATTGCAACAAGGAGAGTTGATGTTTGTCATTCAAGATATTGCAGGGTCCCATGGGGAGCAGGTATCTGATTACACCGATACAACACTGGCGGTGATATTTCTACATGCTTTGAATGTAATATATTCATGCCTATGACAGACTCTGTGGCCTTGCTCTAAGGATGAGGTACTCGCCTAGGAGGGTACCAGCCGACGCAGTGCCTAGCGTATCCACCACAAATATACAGGTTCCTAATCGACGATAGTGTCATAGCCACAATTAACACGCAAATTGTCTCCGGAATACAACACGTACCAAATGACCGCGCGGTCCCGTACGATGGCTTTTTTTTGTACGTCCTCTAAATAGGAGATCCCAAATTCATTCAATAGCGGCCAGTGCTGTGTTGCCAATCCGTTGTATGAAGCTGTACATGAAAGTTTTTTTTTTGTTATCATGCAAGCTGCCCCGTTTGTCAGATATGATCGCAAGTGTTCGCCGTAGCCACTTCCGGTTAACGGCGCAACAAAGGTACAGAGGAGGCTTCTCGGCCCAAATGGCGTCTGTCTAGCGGAAATTTCTTGACGTCTCTCACAGCCATCCGCCCGGGCTCTACCACGAGCCGATCTAGCGCGGGTGGCTGCAACAGATACCATTTGTGATGGGATCCACGAGCTATGACCATCCCCTTGGAAGTATGTAGATGTATTGGCAAGTACCTGTGCAGGATCTTTAGCTGCGGTTAGAAAGCAGAGATAGCGGGCGCACGTTAAAGTCGATTGTTGGGCATTGGGACGTGTAACTCACCTTTGCCCACCTCATTGATTTGCGGTCAGACCGTAAAGCCGCCCACGGAAAGACCGCTGGGTGGCTCTTCTAGGTGCATTCAAAGACTGATAAAGGGTAAGCGTTGCACATCTTCGGCCACTGGTCGTGTGCGGAATGAGACGGCAGCAGTGACAGCGCTTCTCGCAACTGGGTCCGCGGGGCTATTCGCCCGTTGTTCCTACTGTAAATTAGGGAATCTCTGTAATGGAATATGCATCGCTTTCGATATGTGAAAACGGTCAGGAGTCGCCGAGGGAGGCATGATATTAGAACGGTACTTCTTGTACAGTCGTTCCAGCGCAGCACGACCTTGTCGACGAAGTTGGCAGATCGGTGCGCGAAAGAAAGATCTGCTGTATATTGTCGCCACCACGCTCTCCAAATTTTCAGTTCGTAGG
The DNA here is from genome assembly GCF_024613125.1 of Pisolithus orientalis. Classification (NCBI taxonomy): domain Eukaryota; kingdom Fungi; phylum Basidiomycota; class Agaricomycetes; order Boletales; family Pisolithaceae; genus Pisolithus; species Pisolithus orientalis. The sequence continues at coordinate 88,417 of NW_026260865.1, read as the reverse complement.
TATGTATCACCTCAAAACAACTGAATTCTGGGTTGGCGATGCGAAGAACCAACAAACGGGCCGGCAGAATTCTAATTTCATAATAGCCAGGGTGTTTGCTGGTATTTGTGGCAAATTGTTAGCAAACTCTCACCCTAAAGTGGGAGCGCCGACAAACAGTCAAGATTCAAATATTCACTGAAGGTCGAGCGGTGCCGGTGAGGCTTAAAGCTTTGCGCATGGACGACTTGCATCCACCAACCGGGCCGCATTCTGCTACTCGAATCTCTTAGGCAGGCCAGAGATTCCACATCAGACAATCGTTCCCTCTCCATTAAAACCGCACATCACAGCCTCATGCCATCGATATCTGATATGAAACCAGGGCGGCGCAAAGTTGGAGCCGCAATAGGAGGTCCCGGAGGTGCACGTGTATAGGTTCCGCGGAAGGAGCTATGCAAGTGCTGACCTGACTTGATATGAAAACAAAACAACACAAGCTCGATTCAAGAATTCACCGACAACATCATGACTTGCTGGTCCAAGAGAACAAACAGTGTAGGTCAATGCGCCCCACAGTCGGGAAAGACGTTCGGTGTTGAAGGCTATAGTCTTACGGATTTCACTGTCCTCTCGAGCTATCCAGACGACTTCTCTGTCTTCGAACGCGCGTTAACTGCATCAGATCACACTCTTGCGTGATCAGGCTGTGTACATCAGGTATGGTAATCTCCCATACATCCTGGAAGAGTATATCATATATCAGAGATACGTGTGAGCGTTCAAACATACACCCCATCTTACAATGTCCTCAGTGGCCGGTTCAGAGACCATCATCAATGATTTCATCGCTGCGATACATCCAAACTTCGATTATGTCCTTACGGATACCGCATTCTCTGCGTGTCTGTTTACCCTCCTTATTGTCCTTTTTGCATTCTCCACAAAAGAGTCTCGACGGCGCTTGGTGTTCCGACTGAACGTGTTAGCTATCTGCGTCGCTTTGGCGTTGGGCATATTCTCTAGCCTGGTCAGTGGGAGAGCAATAATCGACCCATTCAATCAGGTGTCGAAAGGTGTCTACATTGCTTCAATTGTCTTCGCCGTCTTCCCACCGGTACTGTACGACTCGATATTGTTGACTCGGCTCTTTGCATTGTATCCCATCTCCAACACACCTCGCACCACTTTGTTCAAGATATTCGCATTCCCCTTCTGTGTCAAATGTGCTCGAGTGATTGTCCTCGTATGTTTCTTCTTCTATTTTGAGTTTTATTTTCCGGTGACGCTTTGTGCAGTCTTTCGGCGTCAACGACTACGTTAGCTCCGCGTTGAACACTGCGGGCCTCGAGCAGGAAGAAGCTGCTGCCTGGTTCCGTAACCCCTTCATGGTCTCTGAATGGACGATGCAAATCGCAGACAACTTGTGAGTGCGAGTCCTCCTTTGCGAGCCAACGAAGCGCTTATCGTTCTTCGAAAGGTATTCTGTCAGCTTTTTCCTCTACAACCTCCACGCCCGCACATCGTTGGTTAAAAGAGGTTAGCATATTCCCAAAATTCTTCGTGGGCGAATCAAAAACTCATGCATTTTCTTTCATGTAGCCGGCGGAGTGGCGGAGCGTATCCGCCAAATCTTCTACATCTCCCTTGCCAATTTCGTCTTCCCCCTTATCTTCAATATCGCACAAATCATCTGTATCACGACTGATCGGAATCCCACTACCGGCGTTATGCTGCTCACGATGAACAACTATATAACCGTCATGGGTGTATTGTGCGCAACATTGTGGTTCTCCGGAACGGAGTGGGTTCGCGCACGCAACGAATCATTGTCCGACCATATGTTCAACTCGCCCAGGCCGAAGTTTCCCAGAGACCATGTTGCCGGTGGGAGGAGTGGAAGTGAGGTCGTTGTAATAAGGAAAGAGTCTGTCACACTTGACGCGACAGGCACGGACACCGGGTCGGATTCCAACCAATTCACAACCTCGGAGAAAGAGAACAAGTATAGCTTGGTGTGATATATATCACACTGGTGCTACCTGCAGTGCACACGCACACGATGCTTTTCAAAACGACGGGTGACGACCACACGCATATTTATGAAATCTGTACTAGATGTAATTGTGACACCAGTTATGAAGTTAGATACAAACACACTCATTTTGGTTTCCAGACTGGTTACTTTCGTGTCTGCGGTTTCTATTACCCCTAGGCTGACTCGGAGAACTCGTCCACCTGTTCGTCCAATCAGCATTTGTTTGGGCAGGAATCCCAGGCCTAACGCTCCAGCTTCGAGCATATCCAGTAGCCCCATGATAGGAAGTATTTGGATGCGTAACGTGCTAGCCTTCACGTATCTGGCTTCGAGGGCTCCGAACCTGTCTCGGGACCCGCACGGAACATTAACTAGGTTAACAGAAACATCAAATGCAAGGAGATACGGCGCCACCCAGGTGTGTGGTGGTATGCTATCGGTCCAAACAGAGGGTACACCTAGCACTTGCACATCGCGCAACCCCAAGGCAGGTATAGCTTTTGATACGCACCAATAATAAGCTAAGTCATCATTAGTCCGGTATCTTAGTTTGCCGTTCCAGCGCGGAACGAACTTCATGAAGTTTGGTAGATGGCAACAAGTACAGTATGTATAAACCAGTGGCGGCTCCCATGCTGTCCAGCTGATTATGAGGTGAAACACGGGTGCCAGTGTCCGTCAAATCTTCACGGATTCAGACTGTCTCCCCGCCTATGTTTTCCCACGTTTCTGGAGAAAAAAACAAGTTACGAGAAAGTCCATACCTGACTACGTTCGTCAACGCTTCACCTCCAAAAGGCGGCTGTCCGTCATTGCAGTACCGACCTCTCTGTTCCCGCTTTGGTGGACTTGGAATCATATTCGTATCTAATAGGGTCGTCGTTTCACTATGGCCACTGCTGAGTGACAAGCCTCTCGCCAACTACTGCAATTTCACACCCATGTTTCCTGTCACATTCCCTTTGCAAGGTCGGTTTAAACGAGAAAATGTTGCCGGATGATGGTTCATTGCGGATCCGAGCCCACTCTGATCCTGAAAACCAGAGCGTTGCACACAACACACCCAGGACGGTTACGTAGCCGTTGATCAACCATAGAAGCTCGCCGATAGCGAGGAGCCGTGGAGTTGCGAAGAGAATTATTAATACGATGCTAAAGATGAGAGGGAGGACGAAATTGGCGGCGGAAATGTAAAAGACCTGGCGGATACGGGCTGTCATCCCACCTTCTGCATGCCGGGAAATGGGTGTCGTTCAGTCCCCTTGCAAAGATATATGAGAGTACGTACTCACGACGTGTTACTGAACCCGCGCGGACATAGAGGTTGTAAAGGAAGAGACTAACAGAATACCTTAGAGAAGGAAAACAATTCAAGGTTTTCAATGGAGCACTTCTAGATTTACCAACTCACGAGTTGTCTGCTATTTGCAATGTCCATTCCGCGATTAAGCGAGGGTTACGGAACCAGGTGGCGTCCTCACCCCAGAGGAGACCTGGAGCTGTCGTCGCGGACCTGACATAGTCATTGAGGAAAAGAGTCTGCATACAGAAGAATCAGTGGGTAATGGACCTAAACATCGAAAAGTAACGCACGAGAACTACCACTCGAGCGCTTTTGACGCAGAATGGGAATGCAAGTATCTTCAAGAGAGTGGCTGAAGATGTACTGCGGAGGGGATACAGTGCAAAGAGGCGAGATAACAATATCGAGTCGCACAGTAACGGTGGGAAGACAGTGAAGGCGACTGCAGCAATAGGAACACTTGGCGGCATCCAATAGAGTCGGCCTACTACGATCTTCCCGTTGCAGAAGCCGATCACTATGCCCATTGTTAAGACGATACAGATAGCAAACACATTTAGTCGGAATATCACACGGCGTCGAGACTCTTTGGTGGAGAGGGCAAGAAGGACAACAAAAAGGGTAAACAAAGAGGCAGAGAGAGCAGTATTTGCCACGGTAATGACGAAAGCTGGATGTATGCCATTAACGAACCCACTGATGATAGCCTCTGGATCTGTCACTGAGGACATTTTGTGAGATGGTGTGAATCTGAATGCATGCGCGCACCACTGATATATATACCCTACTCATTGGGTCAATACCGCCCGTTTGTACAGCCCAAGGCAGGTTCTAAGAAAAGAGTCAGTACACCTTCCATCGAGAAGATAGCTCTGAGTCCACGGTTGGAATGATCAAAGATCCGTGGAGACGGTATAAAAACCACAGGATTACGTGTTTACCTTCTTGCCTGGTGTTGAGGAGCGCTTTCCGTACTATCGGTACCCTCGTTTCAGACTACTGATCAGTTAACCAGACTGCAGAATTGAAGTAACAAGACCTGCTCAAGAAACACGAAAGGTACTCAGGCCATTCTCGCAGCTACAAGAAACCATTTAGCCACGATCAGGTGGGAATTAGAGCTGCGTGGAAGATGTACCGTATGGAAAGTCTGGCTTTCCATAGTATTGCTGACGATAGAGCAAATGCAAATACTTGCAACAAATGATTGGGGTATACAGTCCAGTCAACCACGAACAGTTTTAGTAAGGATTACGAGACTTACAAGAATCGAGCGGGACACAGGATTGGGACAATTCCACAATAACACTATTACTGGCATCTTCATCAGAGGGACAGGAAATGACGGAATCGCGGTCACGACCAGTCAGTGACGGGTTTAAACAAGTTTAAACCATTCCCTCGCTTCCTGATGTTGGCTGATAACGAAGGAATGATTGTCTTCCGTCGAGTCTTTGGTTGGCCTTAGGAAGACTACCTGATAACGACGTTAGCAGATAAAGTCTGATATCCATTGTTCATGCCCATTTCCCTATTTTGTACTGTACCTGTACGTTTCACGCCCCAAGGCTCCGCAGAGGAGTGTGGTGAGAGGAACGGACAAGCGGGGATATCATCTAAGATTAGGCTAGTCATAGCTTGAGTCACAGCCAGCTGAAATTCAGCACGTGCCCGTTAACTTTCCACCAAACTGGAAAATTTTATTTTGTCCCATGCAATAACTGGTCGCCGATGCTGAAGCGCTGATGAATAGCCAGTGTCGGGATTTGATGACTGAATGGTGAAGCTCTTCGCAGTCAGCTTGCATCCCTCAAGCCTCCGTTGCCATCACTTCGCAACCTCGTGCACGATTGATATCTCGTCCTGCATCAATCTTGAGAACACATGGGCGCAAATTTATAATTAGAGTCGTCAAGAAGTCCCCCCGACGTTATGGCACGTTTTATGGATAGTTCCACTCCCAGAGCAAGATCAGTTTGAACACCGTCTCGTCGATGTGGACTTTCATGGTAATGTCCATTGTTTCAGTGGGGGGTACGAGGGCATTGATGGTCAAAACGCACCTCGGTAAGATATCAATGTTCAAGGCTATGGTCTCTCTGATGAGCTGCTTCTCCCAGCCACTGATGTCCCCCTATGAAACACGTGAGAGCTATTTCTGATGAGACCCTTGCATTACTGGACGGTGTGAATCAGGTATGGCAATCATCCGGCATCTAGCAAGAGTATATCAGAGGTGTGTCTGTGAGTTCAGATACACCCATCCCACAAATGTCCTCAGAGATTAGCCCGGACGTCATCATCGACGGTTTCATCGCTGGAATACGTCCAAGCTTCGACGCCATCCTATCAGCCACCGCATTCTCTGCCTGCCTATTGACCCTCCTCGTAGTCCTTTTTGCATTCTCCACCAAAGAGTCTCGCCAGCGCTTGGTATTTCGACTGAATGTATTGGCCATCTGTGCCGCCTTGACGCTAGGCGTATTAACTGGTCTGGTTGGTGGAACGGCAATAGTCAACCCATTCAATCCGGTATCGAAAGGTGTCTACGTTGCTTCAATCGTCTTCGCCATCTTCCCACCGGTACTGTACGATTCGATACTGTTAACTCGGCTCTTTGCACTGTATCCCGTCTCCAACACACCTCGTACCACTCTGTTGAAGATATTCACATTCCCCTTCTGCGTCAAATGTGCTCGAGTGATCGTTCTCGTACGTTTCTTCGTCTTGGTTGAGTTCCGTTTGCCGATGACACTTTGTACAGTCCATTGGTATCAACGACTATGTTAGCTCTCAGCCGAGCACTTTGGCTCTCGAGCAGGATGAGGCCACTGCATGGTTCCGTAACCCCAAAATGACTGCTGAGTGGGCGATGCAAATTGCAGACAACTTGTAAGTTGGCTTCCTCACGCGCGATGCAATGAAGAGCTCAACGTATCACCTCTTTGAAAGGTACTCAGTCACCATCTTTCTTTACAACCTTCGCGTCCGCACATCGTCGGTTAAAAGAGGTCAGCACACCTTGATTCTTCATGGACAAAACAAAGAATTGACGGATATTCTGACATGCAGTGGGTGGGTTAGCAGAGCGTATCCGACAAATCTTCTACATCTCTGTGGCCAATTTCGTCTTCCCCCTTATCTTCAACATTGCACAAATCAGCTATATCACGACTGATCGGAATCCCACTACCGGGGTGCTACTGCTCATGATCAACAACTATGTAACCGTCATTGGTGTGTTGTGCGCGACACTATGGTTCTCCGGATCGGAGTGGGTTCGGACCCGTAATGAACCATTGTCTGACCATATGGCCATCCCGCCCAAGCTGAACTCAGGAGGGGATCGCGTCACTGGGGGGAAGAGTGGGAGCGGAGTTGTGGTGATAGGGAAAGGTTCTGTCACACTTGGCTCGACGAACTCGGGCACCGAGCTGGCGGACAGAATCAACACCCCGGACAAAGAGAATAAGTATATGTTGGTGTAATTTCTACTACAGCGCCCCCCCCTCTTTTCCGCCTACAGTACACTCGTATACTGCACTTCTCAAAACGATGGGCTATTACAGCCTGCACGTCGATGAACTTTGTAGCCGTAGCGCTTCCGTATGTATGCATATGAATTTATTTGTACGATACGTGGGATGGCGGGCCAAGGCCTCGGATCTACGAGATGGTTGTCAGACCAGTCATCTTGCCCCAACAAGGGTTAAATTCGAGGTTGCAGGAATCCAAGCCGAATTAGGGAATACGCCAACCTGTGGTGCCAATAATTACCAATCCTCGATGCGATACACGTGTGGTGCCCCTAGAAAAAGCCCCGTGTACGACTCGGGCCAACCTCTCGTCAGGCAAGATGCTCCAACAGTAACTCCGCCATCCCCTATTAGTCCCAGCGCCGGGGCGTGCAACATGCTGGCAATCGCGTACCGGCCTGGGCTGGACGTGTTCTAGGAGTACCCCCGCACCAGCTACTTGTACGAACATCATAAACTTTGTGACCAGGTGTTTTGAATCATCTTCCCAATGGTGCAGGTCGGTGGTAGGTTGTGCAGCCTTACGTGTCCAGACTTTCATTGTCGCCATCTGCCTGAGGCTGCGATGAGCAGGCTCGAGGGCGTATCCTCTGGGCCACTCGACAGTACTTACCCAAGGCGAAACGACGACCCTGTTGGGTATGAATGTGGTTCCCAGCACTAGTGTGGTCAGGGAGGGTTGTAAATGACCAAATAAAGTCAAAGTCGACGTATTTGTACTAAGGACTTGCCCAGTGCTTGCCCTTTGATGAAAGCCTAAGAAACAGCGAAGCTGTGTTCGCATTTTATAAATGGTGAGTGTTTGAGCCTTTCCACCGGGTAGATCTCAAGATGCGCATCCACCTGCACCTACCAGTATCCGAAAACTTTCCCATTAAGCTTAAGGTTAATAAGATACACTGGCGTGTATACGTCGTCGTGCAACCGGCCATGGATATTCTCAGGACTCTACTAAACCCGAAGAGCGTTCGCTCCATGGAAGTGTTGCTAAGCACTCTGAGGTGCACGCTTCACGATATCCACAAGGTCATCCCACTCGCATATTCCTGTGTGCGTGGAGCAAGACAAGTTGAATTTGAATATCCGACTATGCTTTTCGTCTCCGTAAGCACAGTCCAATGCCCCCTCTCCTGCGGTCGACCCAGTTCAGGTTTTTTGTTCGGTTCCTGGCCTTCAAAACCGTACGTTCGAACTCAACGGAATGGTTTGCAAACAAACCTTCTCAAGAACTAAATGTCTTGCGATCATGCTTGGTCAGGTAGGGGTTTACAGTGATCCTGAGAACTAACACTGGAGGGCATGTGGCAACTGCCTCTGCTGAACACATGCTGGTGGAAAGCGGAAGGTAGCAGCCGATCTGCGAGGGAATACCGTACGGAGGTTCGTAAAACCAAAATATATTCAAGAGTTTATAGTCACGGTCACCAGGGAAATGTATATCAGTCCTTACCAGTTAACGCGTTATCGCCTGGGTGGCAATCCTATTTGGGAGTTATCCTAATCCTTGGTCTTACTCGGCTATGCGATCGCCACTCGATAACAATCAAATCATGGCGAAGCATCGGTTCAGAAATTTGTCGTAATTCATAAAACTGTTTCTGGTCAACAACATCGGACGCGGTTGGCACATCCAGAGCAATATACCTTCCCCACACCTACTCACCTTTCGCAAATTATTTCTCGCATGTTTCCTTCGCATTCTGCGAACATTCTTCCTGTTTTGTAATCACTGCCTCGACTCGCCGTCAGTATCAAGGACTCACTGCAAAGTTCAGGGTTCAGGTTAGGATGTTTCCGTTGATTGCAACTTTACTTATTACATATGCCAGTGGGACTCCTGTCTCTCCCGCGCAGATGCCGGCTTGATAAGAAAAGCAGTGCCAGTAGCGGCCTAGCGGGTTTCGTTGTTTCAATTTTACAAGCGCGTAGAAACCAACAGCAGCACCTGTGCTGGCCGATCGATGATGAGGTAGAATACAAGGGTGCTAGTACGGAAAGTGCCCTAAACCATCAGGGAAGAAGGTAAATGCATAATCAAGAACTCCCCCGCCGCCACTGATCGATGGCCTCGAGGGATTCAAACCAATCTTCTCAATTGAAGGAGAACTATCCCTTTTTAGGCTCTGCATTCACGGGAGGTAGGGCGGCGGTCCAGTACGTCTAGGGCGAGTATAATAGTTGTGCATGTGTGTAATCAGGCTCATCCCGTCTCAAGAGATGTCCTCAGCGACAGATACAGAGGCCACTGTTAGTGCATTCGTCAACAATATACATCCTAGTTTCGACTTTATCATTGCAAACACTGCATTCTCTGCCTGTCTCTTTACCCTCTGTACAGTCCTTTTCGCCCTCTCCACCAGGGAGTCTCGACGCCGCGTGGTATTCCGACTGAATGTGTTTGCCATCTGCATCGTCCTAACAATGGGTGTATTGGTTGGCTTGACCAATGGGAAGGCCATAGTCGACCCGTACAATCCGCTACCGACCAGTGTCTACTTTGCTGGCGTCGCCTTCTCTGTCTTCCCATCATTACCCTGCGACTCGATATTGTTGACTCGCCTCTTTGCGCTTTATCCCCTCGGTAGTACACCTCTGGCCACTCTGATAAAAATATTTGCATTCCCGGCATGCATCAAATGTGCCCGAGTGGTGGTTCTCGTGCGTTACCTTGCCGACTTTAGGTCCATTGCACACTAATTTTGTTTGTACATTGTAGACTCATTTCCTCATTAACTATGTTAAATCTGCGAGCGTGGAGGGTCTCACCCAGGACGAAGCCACCACCTGGTTCCGCAACCCTAATTTGATTGCTGAATGGACGATGCAAATAGCAGACAACGCGTAAGTTGCTAATTTTTGAAGCACTCCATTCGAAGCCTTAGCTGTTTTCTTTTCCAAAGGTATTCTGTTATCCTTTTCCTTTACAACCTCCATGTCCGCACAAGTTGGGTAAAAAGCGGTGCGTACATTCTCCTACACCTTCACAGGCAGACTGAACGATCCGCGTTTCCCAACATGCAGCAGGCGGAATGCCAGCCCGTATCCGTCAAATCTTTTACATTTCCGCCGCCAATTTCATCTTCCCCCTCATCTTCAATATTGCACTAATCATCTTTGTCATAACTGATCAGTCCTTCACTATCACCGGGCTGCTATTGTTAACCAACAACTACGTAACCGTCATGGGTGTGTTGTGCGCAACGCTCTGGTTCTCAAGACCGGAGTGGGCTCGTAGTTGGAATGCGCCATTATCTGACGACATACTCATATTCTCACTCAACCCGAACTTGCGAAGGGTACATGGCACTGGCAGGAATAGTGGGGGTGAAATTATAGTAGTTGGCAAGACGTCTGCCACACCTGGCACCGCAGATTCAGATGCTGGGCCCGTGACGAACTGCAGGCAATCACTGACAGGAGCAGATAAAAATTTTATGGTGTGATCTCCAACCCCCCTATGAAGTCAAAGCTGCATTATGAGTTATCCTATGTATATTTAGTTCATTTGTGTCCCCACCTGTGTACATGTAGTGTATGAGACGTCGATCATCCCGTCCAATTCTGGTAGATGTGAAGGTCACCGGTCACTTTTGTTTCGATATGGTCCATTTGCCAAACAATTTTTGTCGCATGCGAGCGGAAAGTGGAAGGCAGGGACTAATCTGCAAGGGAATCCCATACGGTGGGAGGTCAAATACTCATTTCGATTCGGGAGTTTATGACCATAATCGTTAGGAAAACGTAATATTAATCTTGACTATATCAGTTAACGTCGTTATCAGCCAAGATACTAATCTAGCGTTATCGTGGAACTGTCTCAATCCTGGGTTCCGCTCGATTCTTGATGGCCTGAGCCGTTGAACTATCGTAACCGTATCTTGTCACACCCCAAAAATGTTAACAACGCTGGCGTTAGGAGGTCTTGTTACTTCAATTCTGCAAATACGTACAAACCAGCATTGGCTGGTGGCTGGCCGACTAGTCACGGGTGAGGTGTAACACAAAGTCTAGCCCTCTTCAGGCAACAAACTGACACTATATCGTCGCCACTGACATTTAATCTCAAAGAATTCGGATTATGTTGCCTTCTCAAAGGAACGTGTACTAACTCCTTTTGCACCTGCCTTCATGGGCTGTGCAGACCAGCCAGGGCGTATATATGCAATCCATCAGACAGAGTAATTAGTGGTGCGCGTATGCATTCACATTCACCTCATCTCACAAATGTCCTCAGTTACGGATCCAGAAGCTATCATTAATGAATTCGTTAATACCATACATCCTGCTTTTGTCACTATCGTGGTGAATATTGCCTTCTCTGCCTCCTTGTTTACCCTCTTTGCTGTCCTTCTTGCTCTCTCCACCAAGGAGTCTCGATGCCGCGCAGTATTCCGACTGAATGTGTTGGCTGTCTGTATCGTTTTAGCGATGGGCATGCTGGTTGGTTTCAGCAATGGGAAGATCGTCGTGGGCCAGCTCGGTTCGCTGCCGCTAAGTATCTTCCTTGCTGAACTCGCCTTCATCGTCTTCCCACCGTTACTGTGCGACTCGATATTGTTAACCCGCCTCTTTGCACTCTATCCCCCCACCAGTTCACCTCCGACTACTTTATTGAAGATATTTGCATTTCCCTTCTGTGTGAAATGCGCTCGAGTGGTGGTTCTCGTGCGTTACTTGTCGATATATAGGTCCATCGCCCACTGATTCTGTATGCAGAGTCTTTTTCTCAATCGCTGTACTAGCTCTGCGGCGATTATGGATGGAGTCAACCTCGACCCGGATGAGGTTGCCACCTGGTTCTTCCGTAACCCTTACATGATTGCTGAGTGGACGTTGCAAATAATAGACAACTCGTGAGTTGATAAACCTAGAGACCCTCCACCGAAAACCTTGACTGCTTCCTTTTCAAAAAGGTATTTTGTTACTGTCTTCCTCTATAACCTCCGTGTCCGTGTGGGTTCGATCAAGCGCAGTGAGTATATTCTCCTATATCTTTGCGGATGGACTGAACGGCGCGTATTTCCCGCCATGCAGTGGGTGGAATGACAGCCCGCATCCATCAAATATTTTACATTTCTGCTGCAAATTTCGTCTTCCCTCTCATCTTCAACATCATGTTAATCATCGGCACATCTGTTGCCTCGACTGGCCAGCTCTTGGTCGTCGGCTCGTTGCTATTGTTGATCAACAGCTATGTAACGGTCATGGGTGTATTGTGCGCAACGGTCTGGTTCTCCAGATATGAGCGGATTCTGATTCGCAACGAACCATTATCTGACGACATGTTTTCACTCGAGCCGAGCTTACGAAGGGTGCATGGCACCGGCATGGAGTGTGGGAGTGAAACTGTGGTGGTTGGCAGGAGGTTTGCCACACCGAACACGGCAGACTTCTACCCTGCGCCAGCGACAGACTGCAAGTCACCTGCCACACTGACAGAAAGGGATGAGTACTGTATAGTGTGATGTCCAACCCTTCTGAAGTCAAAATCTCATGACAATTTTGTCCTCGTTCGTTTATGTCTTCACCAGTGTACCCATGTACGACGCTTGTTGAAATAGTCGGTGACTACGTAGATTAGGTTCCCTGTAACATACAGTGTATAAGAGATTGCTTGTGACTCGTCCCCAAATAAGGTAGATGCAAAGGCCGCTTTTTTTTTCGTTTTGTGCTGACAAGCTGAATGCCCGACATATTTTTCGATCGCACGCGGCTGATGCACCGATCTGAGGGGTGTTTAAAAACCTTTTGTAGTCTAGCCAGGTGCTCGTGACAAACCTCGGGGCGTCAGTGGCATGCAACATATTGAGCTGCGAGATCTAAGCCTTTATCATACGCCTGACCACAAAACGACGCGTTCTGATTAAGGGAGGGAAGAGGAGGGGTGCATTTTAGAGAAACAAGCTGGTGCAAGTAGAATTGGCGAGAGGCGAAGAATGGGATGGCTGGTATCTGGTCCGCCTTTGCGTGAGAACGGTCACTGCCGCAGTTGAGGACACGAGACTTGGCGGACGTAATGTGTACCTGGGGCGGAAAGGAACAAGTCCCATCCAGGCGCTCTGCTGGCATCGTCCCTGTAATATCCAGCTCGGAGGTCTGCGTAGCGTGTCGTTATGCGCCCTGCCCACTGGTGGGGTAGGACCGAGACGAATGGCCGGTAAGTTCGGGCCTCTTTGGTGATCCTGGGAAATAGCCGGTTGCTGTGGGTCTCTACAGCTGCTCAGCGACCATGTGGCAGTCACTAATCCAACGTCAGCTCATCCAAATCTGAAAGGATGTCGATACACTGCTAGAAGAGTCAAAACAGATCACCTACGTCATGAAGTTATTGTTAGAGTCTTGGTCGTATCCTTGCACGCTGCTCTTACAAAAAATAAGCTGCCAAGCGTCGCCTGCAAATGGCAATGTCGTTCCCCACCCCCGCGGTCTGATCATCATGCACGACATGCTTTGCCACACTGGTGCCCTGTGTGTCTTGCCTCAGAGTCGGTCGGCGCGAATCAGAACTGGTAATGTTAAGAAATCGAAGCGATGAGAAGACTTAAGGAGTTCGAACCAGTACCTGTTGTCGTTTGTATCTGAGTCGGCGCCTGAATGGAACAGGGATTCTGTTGAGGTGACACCTTCGGTAGAACGAATGGACGTCCAGCTTCGAGAACTTCTCGAATCAGACTCTGCGCCCAGCGCTACAGATTGATAGCAGAGCCGTCCCTTACACAGAACAGATACGGTTCTAGTTTTGGCGGGTCGAGATGGTGGGTACATGAGCGAGACAACACAGTCGGGATATCGACAGGCTGGTATGCAGACTAAGTAATCAATACTTCGATAACGCGGGCTTCTGTTCAGACACAACGTTAACTAGAGGCAAATGGACACATTTCACTTCCCTGACTGTCCTGAGACTCCGACTCGACTTGTGGGGTTGTTTCATGAACCTCTGTACTCCTTGAAGACTGGTCGCCGCTTGCTACACCCTGCTTGCATCGCAAAAAGATTGTGCCGGAGACAGCTGTGACTACAAATCACGGTCCGGTCTTCATATGTGCATCAGCGACAAACTAAAGAAATGTATAGGTATTACGTGCTGATAATGGCTGATGCGGATGCGTCGACCTGATTCCTGGTTCAGTTAGTTAGCTCAACCGTCATCGTTAAGTCATCACCCAACCTCACCAAGCTCATTCTGATCGGAACGATGAAGGTTGCCAGCCCATAACAATTTCCGTGTGCCTGGAGAGTCCGAAGCTCGTTTGCGGATGCTTGGTGAAAGTGTCGTACATCCTAAAACTAACTCATCTCCTGGTTTTAATTATCTCGACATCGATGCGAAGCAAATAGTTTTGGCAAGCTTGCACAACAAGAGTTGCAGGGAGGATTTGAATACCTGACCGTGCTCTTCATCCCCGAAAGAAGAGTTGTCCCATCGCGTCAGGGTCAAACCCATGCGCCTTCCCTATCATTCACCGACTGCAAAGTATGTTGTGTCTGAGAGGATCTTCGTCTCACCATGGACACTCCAGAGGGACGCAGAGAGGAGGGCAAAGCCCTCGAACACATTAGAGGTTCCGAGGACAGGTGACCATGAAGATCTTTAGCCGACATGGATAGTTTTTGCGACCGCCTGTACGCTTCGCATTTCAAGCCACGAGGTAGAGACCAGGAGCATCTCATGCTTTTCCCTGCTTCTTGTACCTTGACTCCGAGTTTTGAGTCCGAATCCGACAGATACCACGGTCCTTTTGCCAGAGGACTCTTGTGGGATGCAGCCAGAAAGTGGAAGGCAGCAACCGATCTGCAAGGGAATCGTGCAATTGTCGCAATCCTGGGTCCCGCTCGGTTCCTGTGGGTTGCCACCTGATAATAATCAAGTTATGGTCAACGGTCATCTGTTGATTATTGTGATCCCCACTAAAGATGTTTATGGTTACCTGGGCGGCCGTACCTGGCGATGCGTCAGCAAAAATATCTTCACCCTAGCTCTCTCCTACCTGATTGCATCTAACTTGTTTCTTGCAACTGCGGTTTTCCTGAGCGTCTTTCATGTCTCGTGATCAACACCTCAACTTTCTATCAATGCCAGGCACAAGGGCGGCGTCAGGTTCGTATTTCGTGTTTGTTGCACAGTAACAACGCTGGCTTTAGCTGTTCTTGTTGCTTCGATTCTCCAACCACGTATAAACCAACAGTGGCTGCCAGCTGGCCGGACAATGGTGAGGTGAAAAACGAGGCAACTAGTACGGAAAGCGCTATTCAACCCATAAGGTAAGAAGGTAATCACGTAAGTTAACCCTGTGGTTTCTATGCCGCTGCCATGGATCTTTGATCATGTCCAAGGATTTTAGACTCATCGTCTTCTCTAATGGAACGTGCCACCATCGGCTGTGCAAACCAGCCATGAAGCCTGAAGTATATATATTCAATCCGTCAGGTAGAGTATACTAGTGGTGCGGTATGCATTTAGGTTCACCTCATCTCGCAAATGTCCTCAGCGATGGATCCAGAAGCTGCCATTAATGCACTCCTCGACACCATACGCCCATCTTTCGTCTTTAGCGTGGTAAATGCTGCGTTCTCTGCCTCTTTGCTTACCCTCTTTGTTGTACTTCTTGCACTTTCCACCAAGGAGTCTCGACGCCGCGTGGTATTCCGACTGAATGTGTTTGCTATCTGTCTCGTCTTAATAATGGGCGTATTGATCGGTCTCACCAATGGGAAGATTGTAGTAGGCCAGCTCAATTGGCTACCGCCAAGTGTTCCCCTTGCAGCAATCACCTTTACCATCTTCCCACCATTGCTGTGCGACTCGATATTGTTAACCCGCCTCTTCGCGCTCTATCCGCTCTCCAGTACACCTCGAGTTACTCTACTAAAGATATTTGCGTTCCCATTCTGCATCAAATGCGCTCGAGTGGTAGTTCTTGTGTGTTAATTATCGATATTAAAGTTCATTGCCCATTGATTCTGTATGCAGGCTCTTCTCTTCAATAACTATGTTAGGTCTGCGACGACCATAGCAAGTGTCCTCTTGAATGAGGCCACCACCTTTTTCCGTAACCCCTACATGGTCGCTGAATGGGCGATGCAAATAGCGGACAACATGTGAGTCGAGAAGCCTGGAAACGCCTCATTCGAAGTCTTAGCCGTTTCTTCTCGAAAAGGTATTCCGTTACCCTCTTCCTTTACAATCTCCGTGCGCGCACGGATTCGATAAAACGCGGTGGGTATGTTGTCCCACATTTTGCAGGTAGACTGAACGTCACGTACTTTCCGTCTCGTAGCAACTGGAATGCCAGCCCGTATCCGCCAAATCTTTTACATTTCCGCTGCAAACTTCGTCTTCCCTCTCATCTTCAACATCGTACTAATCATCGTCAACACAGCTTTTTCCACAACTGCTCAGCTCCTCCTCGCTGGCGAGCTGCTATGGTTGATCAACAGCTACGTAACCGTCATTGGTGTATTATGCGCAACGGTCTGGTTCTCCAGATCGGAGTGGGTTCGGACTCGCAACGAACCACTATCTGACAACGTGTTTTCGCTCAAACCGAGCTTGCGAAGGGTACGCGACACTGGCAGGGAGTGTAGGAGTGAACTTCTAGTAGTTGGCAAGAGGTTTCCTACACCTGGCACGGCTGACTTGGAGGCTGAGTCTGTGATGGAGGAGGATAAGTATTATGCAGTATAATCTCCAACCCTTCTGAAATCAAAACTTTGTCCTAGTTCGTTCGTGTCCTCACCAGCGTACTCGCATGTGATACTTCTTGAAGTGATTGGTTACTCTATGTACATTAGGTTATCTGTAACATACGGGGTATGAAATTACTTGTGACTGGTGCGAATGGGTCACCGGGTTATCCCCAAATCGGGTAGATGCGAAGGTCGCTTATTTGTTTTGTGCAGACGCGCCGAATTCTTGATTACAGCGGATGCGCACCAGAAGGGGTGATTAATGACCGTTTCGTGGTCTAGCTAGGTCCTCGTAACAGGTCTTGATGCATCAGTGGCGTGCAACGTATTGGACTGCAAGATCAAAGTGGGCGGAGATTGGGAGGTAAAACTAGCCATAACGGTTTACCCGTTATCGTTCGCCCGACCAAAAAGCAGTGTGAGCTGATCTTAATCGAGGAGGGAAGGGTGGTATTTTAGAGAACCAAGCTGACACGAGTAGACTTGCCATGACGCGAGGACAAGGGGTGACCGACATCTGGTCCGCCTTTGGTCTCAGTTGGGGATATGAAGCTTGGAGGACGTCAAGTGTACCTGTAGCAGAAAGGAGCAGGCGCTCTACTGACATTGTCCCCATAATCCCACAGCTCGCAAATCTGCGTAGCGCGTCATTATGAACACTGACTGGTGCGGTAAGGTCGAGATAAATAGTGGATGAGATCGGGCTTCTTCAGCGATCCTGCGCGGGTTGTTGTCGGTCTCTACAAACGCTCGATGATCAGCTAGGCAGTAGTCATCAATTCAATGTCAGTTCATCCAAATCTTTAAGGATGCCGATACACTGTTAAAAGAGCCAATTAGATCTCTTATGATATAAAGTCGTTCTTGGTCTCCAGGGTGTATTCTTGCAAGTAGCTCTTGCCACAAATGAACAGAAAGGCATCGCCTGCAATGTCCGAAGTCTCTTGCCCCAGACTCAGTTGGCCCAGATCAGAGCCAATAATGCTAAGTGCTCGCAAAATTGAAGCGACAAAAAGACTTGAGGAGTTCGAGCTAGTGCTGTCGTTTGCACGTGAGCCGGAGGGATTCCGCTGAGGTAGCACCTTCAGTGGCATGAATGAACGTGAAGTTTCGGGAAGTTTCGGGAACGTCTCGAATTAAACTTGCGTCCAGCGGCGCAGATTTGTGGGAGGGCCGCCGAGTCCACACCTTCGTCATCATCCGGATTCGGAACCGCTGCATGCTCGAGCGCGCAGCCTCTTACTGAGTCGCTCGGCAGTGCTCATAGTGAAATGACGACCCTGGTGGATAGGAGAACGGTGGTTCCAAGTCCACCAAAGCGGGGACAGGGGTCGGCACTGCAATGACGGCCAGCCGTGCTTTCGCAGGTGAAGGGTTGAAGAACGTAGTCAGGTATACAGATTCTCCTCATAACTTGTCTTTTCTCCAAAAATGGGGAAAACGCTAGTGGAGTGCCCTTCTTATCGGGAATCGTGCTTCACTGAGCTTTCAACATATCCATAGAATAAATGCTCTTCCGGTCTATTACAGCCGTAAAATTACGCATGACAGTTTAGATAACGAGCGGAAGAAAGGACCTATTCTGAAGATGGAGAATTGGTGTTAGGAGCACCGACAGGTGAGTGAACCCTAGCTTAGATATTGTGGTAAGTTATCGAGCACTGGTGAATGCCCGTTTTGAAATCTACTCAACAGTCATAGGCGCACAACCCCCCACCAATCAAGGCTCACCATTTATCATGTGGGTGTGGGTGTGATTTCGTTGTATCTAGGCTTTCACCAAAGGAGGAGTGCAACGGCCCCCTTTAAATACTCGACACATCCAACGGCACTGAGTGCGCTCGAGGAGTGCAAGGCATCGATCGGAAGCCATAAAGATCCGAAAGAACTGGCAGAGGGTATGACCTCTTGACCACACCCGGTTGCACAGAATTTTTTGGCTCCCAGCTTTCGCAATCGTATGTCTGAACGCGTCGCAAAAAGACCCGTCTCTGGGACTAACCGTCCTGTGATCACGTTCAGCCAGCGTAGGAGTTTGCGTGGTAACTGTTGGACAGAGAAATGCACAAGTCACCCGATCCATACCTTAGGTGGTCGGGTGAAAGTTCCCATAAGACGTGCTTAAAAGGTCTGTCGGTGTTGACAGCTGCGCCCGAACTATATAACCGGGAATGGCCGAGATGATCGGGTGTCAGCTATACAACAGCCTCCTACCTATACATCAGTATATTCCTTAGTTGGCTGCCAGTGCGCAGTAAAATGATCAAGTTGTGATTTGTGGTTACAGTCAACTTGACAACACAGTTCCTGTGTGATAAGCAAGGTGTAGGAAGCGGTGGCCAATCTACAAGGAGTAGTGCAGATGTCGTGAAAGCAAATATATTTTGAATCGATGCCTTGTGACAGTCAATAAAATGGCATCCTTCTGGTCGAACAAGAGGACTCAGACATAGTACGACATTGACGAACCCATTAATTGTGGCATCTGAATAAGTCACCGAAGATGTTGGTGAGATACCCTACCTCGTGTGCTGGATCATTGCCCGAAGTTTGCATAGCCCATGGAGGCGAAGTCTAAAAAGAGTTGGTACTCCTTCCTTTGAGAAGACTGAATCTGAATCGCCTGAGATTGACGCCTGAGAAGTACCAGCAATGAGATTGTGTATTGATCTTCTTGCCTGATGGCTACAGAGCACTCATGGCGACTCGAGGTGATGATAGCAGCACAGGAGGAACATATGGATGTTCTAGCTGCGAAGAGCATTTAGTTGCGAAAAGGTAGGGAAACGCCACACAGAAGATATACTGGATGTTCCAGCGAAGGACCTGGCTGTAGTATGTACGAGAAATTGGCAGGTGGCGGTGCCGTGGGAACCTCCTGAATGCGCAGTGACGGCGGCAACTGGCTTCATAACGGTGTGTTCTCCCTGTCTTGTATGTTGCCTTCGCTTTTTGAGTCCAAATCCAACAGATACCACAGTCCGACTGCCAAACAATTCTATTCATATGAACTAGTCGTATCCCCAGTCGTTTGTTGTATTTGCACGCGCTCCGAAGCACGCATGTCCATGGACAGCTCCATATCTGCCATGCAGCTCTTTCCTAATTGCGACTAGATCGTTTCTTGCAGCTTTGGGAATGGCCGAAGCGTCTGTCGTGTTTCATGACCAACACCCCAATTTTCCATCAATACTAGGCGCAAGATTGGAATCAAGATGCCTATCGATTGTCTCTCGTGTTTGCTACACTGGTAACAACGCTAGCTTTAGCAGGTCTTGCTACTTCAATTCTGTAACTATTTATCAACCAAAGGTGGCTCCAGGTTGGCCGACTGACAGTGAGATGGAATATGAACGTGCCAGTACAAGTACAAAAAACGCTCTTCAGCTATGAGGGAAGAAGGTATATGCCTATTTGCCACTGATCTTTGATCTTAGAGAGTTCAGACTAGTCTTTTTGATGGAAGGAGTACTAAATCCATTTAGAACCTGCCTTCATGGGCTGTGCACACCAGCCAGGGCAATAAGCAATCCAGCAAGTAGAGTATATTGGTGGTGCGTGTTTGCCTCCAGATCCACTTCCCTCACCAATGTCCTCAGTGGCGGATCCAGAAGCTATCATTAATGCGTTCGTCAAAACCATACGTCCAGCTTTCATTTCTACCGTGGTACATACTGCTTTCTCTGCCTCTTTGTTTACCCTCTTTGTTGTCCTTCTTGCACTCTCCACCAAGGAGTCTCGACGCCGTGTGGTGTTCCCACTGAATGTATTTTCTGTCTGCATCGTCCTAACAATGGGCATATTACTTGGCTTCAGCGAAGGGAAGGTCGCAGTAGGTCGGCTCTATTGGCTATCGCCAAATATCCCCCTTGCTGGACTCGCTTTCACCCTCTTCCCACCATTACTATGCGACTCGATATTGTTAATTCGCCTCTTTGCACTGTATCCGCTTTCCAGTACACGCCCGGCCACTCTATTGAAGATCTTTGCATTCCCATTCTGCATCAAATGCGCCCGAGTGGTAATTCTTGTGTGTTACTTGTCGATATTTAGGTTGATTATCCACTGATTCCATATGCAGACTCTTTTCTTTAACAAATATGTTGGTTCTGCGACGACTGCGGAAGGTCTCGCCCAGAGTGAAGACAGCACCTGGTTTCGTAACCCTTATATGGTCGCAGAATGGACGATGCAAATAGTGGACAACATGTGAGTTGATAAACTGGAAATGCTTCATTCAAAGTCCTAGCTGGTTCCTTTCTGAAAAGGTATTCTGTTACCCTCTTCCTCTATAACCTCCATGTCCGCACGATTTTGGTAAAGCGCCGTGAGTACGTTTTCCTGTATCTTTGCAGGTGGACTGAACAACACATATTTCCCATTATGCAGCAGGCGGAATGCCGGCCTGTATCCGCCAAATCTTTTACATTTCCGCCACCAATTTCGTCTTCCCTCTAATCTTCAACATTGTACTAATCATCTTCAACACAACTATTGTTCCTAGTGAAGAACTCTTACTCATCGGCTCGTTGCTGTGGTTGATCAACAACTACGTAACCGTCATTGGTGTACTGTGCGCAACGGTCTGGTTCTCCAGACCGGAGTGGGTTCGAGCTCGCAGCAAGCCGTTATCTGATGACATGTTTTCACTCAAACCGGACTTGCAAAGGGTATATGACACTGGCAGGGAATGTGGGAGTGAAGGTGTGATGGTTGGTAAGAAGTTTGCCACACCTGACACGACAGACTTGGACGCCGGCCCTGCAGTGGAAGAGGATAAGTACTGTACAGTGTGACCCCCAACCCTTCTGAAGTCAAAACCACATTAGGTTCTTTGTAACATACAGTGTACAAGAGATTGCTTGTGACTGGTGCACACAGGCAGCTGAGCTGGTCATCCCATCCCCAATTCGAGTAGATGCCAAAGTCGCTTTTTTCGTTTTATGCGGACACGCCGAATTCCCGATATACTTATCGATCAAATGCGGTAGATGGACACCTGAAGGTGTGTTCAAGGGCCGTTTTATGGTCTGCCTAGGTCTCTCGGACCTAGAGACGTCAATCGCCTGCATCTTATTCAGCTGTGAGATCAAATGAATGGAGGCAGGGAGGTAAATCCGGCCGACGCAGTTTACCTGTTACGGTTCCTCCAGCCACCAAGTGGTTTGAGGTGGTTAAGGGGGGAGGTGGGGGGCGTTAAACAAGGTGGTGCGAGTAGAATTGCCACGAGGCATGAGCACAGTCACTACCGCTGTTCGGGACATGAAGCTTGGTGGATCTAAAGTGTACCTAGGGGGGAAAGGAAGAAGTCCCATCCAAGCATTCCATTGGCACTGTCCCCGTAATACCTAGCTCGGAAGTCTGCGTAGCACCTCATTATGCACACTGCCGACTGGTATGGTATGGTCGATGAGTTCATGCTTCTTCGGCGATCCTGGGCAACAGCCAGTTGTCGTGGGCCTCCTATATCATAAAGTTATTCTTAGCGTTCAGGTCGTATTCTTGCACGCTGCTCTCACCAGAAATGAGCAGACAGGCACCGTCTGCAATGTCCCTCCCCACCCCGTCGGTCTGATCGTCACGCACAGCGTGCTTTGCCATATTGCTACCTTGTGTGTCTTGCCCCAGGGTCTGTCAGCACGGATCAGAGCCATTGTTTAGAACAGATACGGTTCCAGTTTTGACAGGTTGAGATGGTGGGTACATGCGCGAAGAAACGATGCATCTATAATGTCGGCTCCCGTCCAAACACAAGGTGAGCTAGAGGCAAATGGACACATCTCCTGACTGTCCTGAGACTGATTCGAAATGTGGGCTGATTTCACAAGATCTATACTCCTTGCACAGTTGCCACGCCCTGCGTCCATCGTGAAAAGATTGTACCGGAAATGGCTATGGCTATGAGACACAGTGCGGTCTTCGAATGTGCACTGGCAGCAAACTAAGGAAACATATAAGTACGTACTGACTTAAGGCTGACATGGACACGTCGACTATCCCAAGTTCAGTCAGCTGAACACATCATTATTAATACTACCACCCAGCTTCACCAAGCTCATCATGTTTATTTCTTGCTCTGGTGTCTGGCACCTCACTGTGCCTTGATGGCACAGCCAGTATAGCCCTGGTTTCCTTACCTACCCCCATCTTTGACACCATGTGACTCTTTCCTATTTCATTGTTTACTGCTGCAGATACTTACCATTGCCTTGGCGTGACTTGTACAGTACTCTTGTCCTGAGGTATTTATACAGCCATACCATACAGTGTATCCTCAGTTTTTTGATAGCTTGCAACTCAGCTTCATCCCTTCACTTTCATCCTTGTTCCCTCCCTGCTGTGATCTCAGAAGAACTCACCAGTGGAGTGAACCTCTGTCAGACTTTCACAATAACTGAGCCATAGGGGTTATGACAAGTTTGGCCCATAGACTCCCCCTCATGCCACTCATGACTAGTCCATTTGACAAAGTCACTTGGCTCAGGCATAACATTCTTCAGCAACAGAGATGCCTTGGAATACCAAGTTGACTTACACCCCTCTTCCTATCTAGTCAATGAAGACCTAGAGGAGGATGCTGATGATGAAGAGGACCAATGTGCCTTAGCAAGGGCTTATGCACAGGTAGAAGAGTTGAAGAACACTATCAAGAAAAAGAAGACAGCTCACTTCAATGGCATAGAAGTCCCAGTTCATTGTCAAAGGCCAGCACTAGCAGTCCCAGCATTGGTCAACATGCCAGCAGCCCCTATCCCAGTCAGTAATCCTGCTCCAGCTAACCCTGCCTCATCTTTGGAAGCCCCAGCAGGCAGAAAAATCCCAGTTGCTCCTAATCTTACAGATCTCTGGAAGCTTAAGCCATCTACAAATTCCACACCTCAATTCTGTTACCAAAGCAGCTTTGATGAGGCTGTGGTGACCAAGTGGATCATAAACCAGGTCTTGGATGCAAAGATGGAAATCTCCACTAAAGACCTATTAGCTGTCAGCCTGGAGATTTGCAAGCAGGTCAGAGAACTGGCTGTGACAAAGAAGATAATGATTGGGAGTTTAGAAACTGCATCAGATGTGACACCCTTGGCTGCCTGGGCATCCTATGAGCAGTACTGGGTCAGAGACACAGAAGGGAAGTGCATAGGCCTTGCTATGCCTCCCTTACATGCTGTCAATGGAATCTTGATGGACAAACTTCATGTTGAATGTATTCTGGACAGCAGATGCCAGGTAGTGGCCTTGCAATGGGAGTTGTGGGAAGCCTTAGAGGCCCCCCTCCATACTGACATGACCATGACTCTGGAGGCTGCTAACCAATCCAAAGAAGCACCCTTGGGGTCATAGAGAATGCCACCTTGCACATAGGAAATGTCAAGGCCCATCTACAAATCCAAGTCATTGATCATGCACCTTTTGACTTACTGCCTGGTCAACCCTTCTTCTGCCTACTCTCCAGTGTCCTTTGTGATTTCCCTGATGGAGAACAGTCTCTAGAAATCCACAACCCTAATTCCAGGAAACAAGTTTTAATTCTGACATGACCTTGCAACAGACTGCAACCCCTTCCATGTTTCATAAATTCCAAAGATGAAGAAGACTTCTTCATGTGAAAACAAATGCATCACCACATGAATCCACCTGGACAGGGTTTTTAATATTGGTTGAGGACTTGTACAATCTGCAAGGAGACCAGGACTGTGCTTTCTCTGTGTGTTCACTTTATGTTTCTGATCTGCCTTTATACCCTTTGAAGTCTACCATGTTTTTGCCCACAGACACTGCTATAAATTCCACTGCAGCATTTATCTATGATTTATGAGGCAACAGTATGCCCCCTGTTGATCCCTTTGACACCAGTTCCATTTCTCCAACTGATCCTTTCTTGTTTTCGACTGCTACTACCATTTCTCCACTGACAATCTCTGCCTTATGCTCTACTTATCAGTTTGATCCCATTTATCATGTCTTGAAGTACAAATCTGTGGTGAGGAAGGTGAGGCCAGTACTGATGTTGATGCCAGCAGAATTCCAGGTAGAGCATCAGGAGGCTGAAGACCCACTCATGGATCTGCCTGTTTTACCTACTCATCCCCCTCTGTTCATGCCAGGTTCCAGGTTTACTCAGGAAAGAGCTGACAAGCTCAATCTGGACCTGGCAAGGTTCCTTTGGCCTATGGAATTAGACCTAGTATGATGGTTGGTCAGGGAGCAAGAGGATGCCTTTGCTTGGGATGCTTCAGAAAGAGGGACCTTTTGAGAGGACATGTTCCCACCCCTGAAGATACCTATGCTAGCCCACAAGCCATGGATTGAGTGAAATATTCCCATTCCTCCTGCTATTTTCTGTGAAGTTGTTAACATCATCAAAGAAAAGACTTCCATGGGGGTTTATGAACTGTCTACTTCATCCTATTGCTCAAAATGGTTCTGCATAGTCAAGAAGGATGGAAAATCTCTGTACCTTGTACATGACTTACAACCTCTAAACACTGCTTTTATCCAGGACTCAGCCATTCCCCCCTTTGTCAATTCAATTACTGAAGCCTTTGCTTTCCATTGGGTCTATGGAATTTTAGATCTTATGGTTGGATATGATCATTGCACCATACACAATGATTACCATGACCTCACTACCTTCCAAACTCTTATCAGTACCCTTCAACTCACCGAACTTCCTATGGGCTACACAAATGCCATCCAAGTTTTCCATGGAGACATCTGTTGGATTTTAAAGGACAAAATTCCAGAAGTCACCATTACATTTATTGATGACTGTCCTATTAAAGGCCCCAAATCCTGCTACCAAAATCCTGATGGGACCTACAAAACAATTCCACAGAATTCCAGGATTAGACACTTCATCTGGGAGCACCTGCAGAATGTCAACTGAGTCTTACACCATCTGTGCCATGCAGGAGCCACTGTGTTGGCAAAGAAATGCATCATTGCTGTGCTGTCCATCAGTGGTTGGGCATAAGGTGTCATTCAAGGGTAGAATTCCAGATGAAACCAAAGTCCAGAAGATTAAAGATTGGCCTTACTGCACAAACATTACTGAAGTATGTGGATTGTTAGGTCTCTGCTTGTACTGCAGGATCTTCATCAAAGACTTTACCAAACATGCCCATCCCCTTGTCAAGCTGACCAAGAAGGACATCCCCTTTGAATTCCATGATGAACATAGGGAAGTGATGGAGTACCTTTTCTGAGCAATTGTCTCATCCCCTGTATTGTGAACTATTGACCATAGTTCAGAAAGGAAAGTCATCTTAGCAGTCAACACCTCTAACATCACTGTTGGGTACCTCCTCATGCAGGAGGGGGAAGACAGAAAATGCTACCCTGCTAGGTTTGGCTTGATAACCCTCAATGATTGCAAATACTGCTACAGCCAAGCTAAGCTAGAGCTATTTGGACTTTTCCATGCTTTGCATGATGTCTGACTTCATATCTTCAGTGTGCAGAATTTAGTTGTTGAGGTGGATGCATGGTATATCAAAGGGATGATTAACAATCCTGACCTACAGCCTAATGTGACCATAAATCATTGGATTGCTAGAATTCTCCTATTTGACTTTGAGCTCATACATGTTCCAGCACACAAGCACACAGCACCAGATGGACTTTCAAGGAGGCCAAGAGCAGAAGAAGATGAGGAAGGAGATGAGGACTATGAGGATTGGATAGATGAGTGTGGTGCCTTTGCTGTCAAGCTCTTGAATCATAGGGAAGTGTGTTTTGAGTCTCAACCTTACCCCTTGGAAATTCTGAGTGTCATGTCAGACTCACCTCTTGCCCTGTCACAGAGCCTAGGTATCTTTACCACTAAAGAATCGATGCCAGGAAACCTCAAGACTGAAATTCTGAGATCAGAGAAAGTGAAGCAGAGAGAGGGGAGGATGAGAGTGGTGAAGGAGTTTTTGGAGATGAAGAAAATGCCAGAAGGGTTGGAAGAGGTGGATTTGGAGAGCCTAGTGTGTCTTGTGACTTGGTATTTCATGAAAGGAGGGGAACTGTGGAGGAAGGATCCCCAGGGGTGGCATCAGCTAGTGGTACCCACACACAAATGCCTTGGGATTCTCCACCAGGCCCATGATGACCTGGGGCACAAGGGTATCTTCTCGACTCACATGCATTTGCTGACTCACTTTTGGTGGCCCATGTTAGAGCAGGACATCTGTTGGTATGTTAAATCATGCCACAAGTGCCAGATCTGTTGTTTGGATCACATTCATATTCTGCCAGTCATCGCCATTCCTGAACCCCTATTCTACAAGGCATATATGGACACATTCCTAATGCTGAAGTCAAATGTGCAGCTCCTCTTGACAAGTGTCCTTTGGTGTCTTCTGGCATGTGGTCTTGACCCTTGCCTCTTGCTGCTTGGCCCTGGGAACATGCTGATGGTGCCTTGGCCAACCTCTTGGCCTCCAAGCATGCCCTCTCCTCTACCCACTCCTAGTAGTCCTCAAAGAGGTTGTCTACATGGAATTGTTGCTGCCCTTCTGGCCAACAAAGATCTGCTACTGCTATGGCCACCAGGATCATCTCATTCTGCTGCATTGCAGATTCTTTGGTCATGTCATGAAGGTTAGCATCATGCACCTTTGGGATGGAGATTCTGTTCTTGTTGATGTACTTCCACCACAAGTAAATGCCAGCCTGGGGATCTGTCAGCACATTGTGTTGCATGAGTCTCTGGTGCACCCACCCAAGTCTGGTCCCAGTCCCCCACCCACTCATATATCACCTCTAAGCTTTCTTCAGGTTGTGGTGCCATGTCAATTAGTGCCCTAACATGCCTCAGAGCTGCTGCCAGCAAGGTGATTGCCTGGTCCCTCATGCTGCATACTGGTCATGTGTCATGGATTGAGTAGGCTTGCATGTTGAAGAACAGGTATGGGCTTGGGTAGTGGATATGGGTGTAGCTGGGGAGTGAAAGTTTGATGAGTGGTGAACCACCTTTAGAGTCACTATCTGTGTGTGTTCCATGAGTTTGAGAGTTCTCAGAGTCTAAGTGCATATATTGAGTCTACAGCATCTACAGCACCTCCAGTGGTCTTTGTGTCTCTTGCATCTCCCAATCCTGCACACCTTATCCCATATCCCCCTCACCTCAAATACACTCTTCTTGTCACAAATCAGCTTCTCGGAATTTCATATACCCGTCTCGCTGTTCCTTGCACGTCCACATCCCTCCGGATTCAATTTTGTGACCCTTGCATGTATTCCCCACCCCTTTTAGGGTAATCCTTGACTTCTCCTTCCACACAGCACCCCTTGGGACAATCCTAGGGAATTCTCCCTTCAGCTTTTCTCTAGTCACATGCTTCTCAGAAGTCATGTCTCACAATGTTTTGGAGCCTGTTCACTCACCAGTTACCCCAAATAGGCTATGCTTTGTGCAGAGACAGGCAAGTCCACTGGAAAGTTCATTTTCAAACAGATTTTGTGCTGTTGGGGTGCCATTGCAGAGATTATCACAGATAACAGGGGACCATACATCCTTGCTCTTGACTGGCTCTCCAAGACCTTCAGAATTCATCACATATGCATCTCCCCTTATAACTTACAGGCTAATGGAGTTGTTGAACAGCAGCATTTTGATGTAAGAGAGGCAATGGTAAAAAGTTGTAGTGGGGAAGTGTCAAGGTGGTCAGAGGTTGCCCCTGCAGTATTTTGGGCAGAGAGGGTTATGGTCCACAAGGCAACTGGGTTTTCTCCATTCTATATGGCTCATGGTGTCAAACCCAGACTCCCTTTTGATCTGGTCAAAGCAACATTTTTAGCCCCTTTTGAAGTGGAATTTTACTCAACCACAGATCTCATCACTCACCATGCTCATCAACTCCAGAAATGCCCAGAGGACCTCACTCACATTCATGATCTGGTCCTAAAATTCTGCTTCATGTCCACCAAGGAATTCATTGATCCTTTCACATGTTCTATCAAAGACTTTAACTTTGAACCTGGGTCACTTGTCCTCATACAAAATTCATGCATCAAGCTAGAACTCAACTGGAAAACCAAACCACACTACCTAGGACCTATGATTGTCATCAGATGCACTAAAGGCAGCTCATACATACTTGCAGAATTAGATGGTGCTGTCTTGAAATTCCACTTTGCTGCCTTTCGCCTATACCCCTATTTCCTGTGGAATAATGCTTGTATTGGAGTCACCCAACTGACTGGCACTTCCACAGAAGACCTGGATCACCTTGAGGATGATTCATTCCCAGACCCTACAATTGCTGGTGTTCCTGTGGATGAGTCAGATGAGTAGTCCGTCCTTCTCTTTACCTCCTTTCTTTTCTTTCTCCATTCTGTCTTTTATTGATACCCATTTCATCTTATATATAAAACCAGCACTGCTCACAAGAAAGAGTCAGAAAAAACTTTTTAAAAAAATACCACAACACTTCTTCCTTCAGAAGTCTTACTTTTCCTTTCCTTACTGTAGTACTAATACTGACACATGAAAGACTCTTACAAATTCAGAACATATGAGTACAAAAATTCCACAGACACTAGTACACTAATTACAGGTCCCAGAGTTCATCCTTCAGCCTTCACAACTCCTCCTGTCTAGCCCATGCAGTCTTGATCCAATGTGTCACCCACCTTGCCAACATCTCCAGCAGCTGGTAGACCTGCTCCAGCTCGAATTCCTCATCCTCAGCCCTCGCCTCAAGCACTCACAGATGCTTGACAGAGTTTGCTGTCAACTGCTCATGTGGGTTTTTGACCTCTGGAATTTCAGTGACCAAAGGAGTATTACTCTGGACTGGCACTTTGGCATCTCCCGGTTTGTTTAGCAGGCTGGTTGCAGTCATGGAAAATGGTTCAAACTCAATTTGTGGGTCATTGAAAGGGAGTGTGAGGTGGGGTTCATTGACAGGGGCTGGTGAAGGCTTGAATGAAGGTCCAGGTGTTGGAGTAGCCCTGCAGAAAAAGAGATGGGGGGTTGGTGAAGGATTGTGGGGGGAAGGGGTCAGGTCTGGGGAAGGTGAGCATGTGGGGGTCAGATTGGGTTGCCATTTTTGAGGTGGAATTTTCAGCATGAGTTTCTTCAAGGGTCCAGATGCAGGTCCTGCAGGGGCCACCTTCAAGGTCATAACCAATTTGACTTGTTTGTGAGACAGCCCTGCCACTCCAATGGTGCCAGAGTTCTTTTGCTGAAGGTAGTGTCAACTCATCCCCTTGTGGAATTAAACCTGTTTGGTACTCACCTTTCTCCCTACTCCATGAGCACATGAGCACTTGCACTTCATGTCCCTGCACCATCTGCAGGACCACTCTGGCTCCCCAACACACATGAGGTTTGCCTGGGCACATGTCTTGTAGGGCTCATTGTCTCCAGCCATGTAGGGTCCCTTTGTGGAAGGACCTGGCTTGCCTTTGCCTTTTCCATCACCCTCATCATTGTCAATGTCATCAGCCAGCTTGTCCTCCTCACTGGTGGCCTGCAGAATTTTTGTTGAAGTCAGCATTTGCACTTGGGGTTGTCAAGGACATAGAACACACCCTCTGTTTCCCTTTTCCCTTGCTCATGCTACCAGAGTCCCCCCCTGTCAAACATGCAGCTCCTCTTGACAAGTATCCTTTGGTGTCTTCTGGCATGTTGTCTTGACCCTTGCCTCTTGCTGCTTGGCCCTGGGAACATGCTGATGGTGTCTTGGCCAACCTCTTGGCCTCCAAGCATGCCCTCTCCTCTACCCACTCCTGATAGTCCTTGCAGAGGTCATCTACATGGAATTGTCACTGTCCTTCTGGCCAATGAAGATCTGCTATTGCTATGGCTGCCAGGATCATCTCGTTCTGCTGCATTGCAGATTCTTTGGTCATGTTGTGAAGGTTAGCATCATGCACCTTTGGGATGGAGATTCTGTTCTCATCAACATACTTCCACCACAAGTAAATGCCAGCCTGGGGATCTGTCAGCATGTTGTGTTGCATGAGTCCCTGGTGCACTCACCCAAGTCTGGTCCCAGTCCCCCACCCACTCATATATTGCCTCTAAGCTCTCTTTGGGTTGTGGCACCATGTCAATTAGCACCCTAATGTGCCTCAGAGCTGCTGCCAGCAAGGTGATTGCCTGGTCCCTCATGCTGCATACCAGTCATGCATCATGGATCAAGTAGGCTTGCATGTCAAAGAATGGGTATGGGCTTGGGTAGTGGATATGGGTGTAGCTGGGGAGTGAAAGTTTGATGAGCAGTGAGCCACCTTCTGAGTGCATTTAAATTCTGCAGGGCCATCTCATACAATGCAGAATTTCCCTCTGCACAAGGCAGAATTCTGACCACACACCATCATTGTTACATAACACCTGCCAATATTCTGCACTCATCTCTGTTGCATCTTGGTTTGGTCTGACTGAGGACAGTCAGCATTCAAAGTCCTCAGGAGGTGTAGGGAGCCATATACTCCCTGAGGCTGGAACAGGAGTCTGTCACTAAATTCCACTGGCCTCTGCAACAAACCCCTATTACTCTAGGCCTTCAGATGCCTTTGGAATTCTTCCTGCTCATAACCTCATGTTTCCTCCCAACCCCTGTCACCTTTGGAGTTTCTCCTGACCTTCAGCATGTCACCCAGCCATCAATGAGCTGATCCAGAAATTCTGCATTAGCCCAGAGTCATCTGGAATTCAGTAGCCAAGCCACCCCCAGCCACATCACCACTCACCCATGCCAGTTGCCTCTACAAAAAACTCCAGTTACCACTGTTGCCCCAAATTCCACAAGCCAGACTTCATGCCAGTATGCTCTGCCCTCTTGTGCTTCCCCCTCCTGCTGGCTCCACCTCTCACTTGTACATGTACCCTTGTTCTGTTGGAAGATACCCCTTACCATCATCCCATTTTACTCTCATCTACTACTCACCAGTCCATTTCACATGCATCTGTATTTCATTGACATCTGTCATCCTCTCCTTTATTTTCCAGTCTTTTAGTTTTTCCACCCCACCTTACTCCAACTCATACCTACATCCCTTGTACTATATAATTCCATCATAATGTCAGAAATAAACCAACCACCTTTAGAGTCACTATCTTCTACAGCATCTACAGCATCTCCAGTGGTCTTCATGTCTCTTGCATCTCCCAATCCTGCACACCTTATCCCATATCCCCCTCACCTCAAATACACTCTTCTTGCCACAAATCAGCTTCTCAGAATTTCATATACCCATCTCACTGTTCCTTGCACATCCACATCCCTCCAGATTTAACTTCTGTGACCCTCACACATATTCCCCACCCCTTCTAGGGTAATCCTCAACTTCTCCTTCCATGCAGCACCCCCTTGGGACAATCCTAGGGAATTCTCCCTTCAGCTTTTCTCTAGTCACATGCTCCTCAGAAGATCTAAGATCAGTGTGCAATGGACATAAATGTCAACAAGGTAACATGTGAAAACTACCATCTGGGAGATGTGCCACCAAGAGCATAGAGCAGCAAATCAGCAACATCAGGTCATGCAGTACTAGGGGGAGAGAAGCAAGGCACATGCTGTGAGATAAAAATGGCTATCATCAGTGGATAAATGGGCTGACAATAGCCATCCCAATGGTTAAGTCATTCAACACACCCACCACAAGGAGACAAATAGCAAACACATTCAGTTGGAGCACCATGCTATGTCGAGACTCTTTGGTAGAAAGTGCAAAAAGGAATATAGAGGGTAAACAAATGGGAGGAGAAAGCAGTATGCACATCAGAAAGGTTGAAAGATGGATGCATGAAACCAGCAAACCCACCAACAATATACAGCACCTGGACCCACCACTGAGGATATCTGTGAGGTCCAATCTGCATCTGAATGTATAGATGTGCCAGTAATAAGTATTGTCTACTTACCTTATGAACTGGATGATTGATTGATCCCCTACATGGTTTGCACAGCCCATCATGGTCAACTCTAAAAGCATTAGTGCTTACTCCTTCCATTGTGAACACCTTGAAACCACATAATGACATATTGACCTTCTTTGCCTGATGGTCAATGGGCAATTTCCATATGTGTTTCACTTCACAATCAGCCAGCCACCATGGGAGCTGCAGTTCATTAATAAAATCTGCTGAGCTAGAATACATGTTAATGAATTCACTGCATGAAAGCACATTGCAATATTGGGGACCTTCTAACTCCAACTTTGGGCCTGGGATGCATGGATTGTCTGAATCTGCAAAAGAAAAAGTAATCAAGAAAGAGCTGTGCTGTTTGAATAGTTCTCAGCCACTTGCAGTGTTCAAATGTTTGCTCCTGTGCATATGACTTTGCTCTCCCTTGCAGTTGCTTAGGCCCTGTTTGGATTGCCAGTTGAAAAATTTTGAAAAAAAAAGATACAGAAAATTTCTCTCATGGTGTCATATGACATAGGTTGCAGGAAGGTCTCATGTGACATATGTTTATGTGAGCATATCAATCTATGGGCTAACCATGCAATGCTGTCCTTATGGATACCAATGCCAATGCTCAACACAAGGTTGTGTGCTGAGGTCATCTTCTGGCCCTACTTTCATGTCTTATTGCCCATGCCTGCTACTACTACTAGCTTTTATTTTTTTCTGCTTCCACACTGATCCCTTATCACACCTCCATCCTCACCAGTGAAGCCTGGGTTTATGAACTGCTAGATGGCCATCTGCAGTGCATCAAGAACAACCTTGGCATTCAAAAAGAGCAATTTGAAGCCCTCATATCCATTCTATGTGACCACAGTTTTTCTAGAAGCCACCATGGTATCTCCATTGAAGAACAACTCACTATCTTTCTCTACTTCTGCATCACTGGACTTTCCTCTTGCCATGTTGGTGAAAGGTTTCAACATACACCAGAAACCATAGCCAAGTGAGTCATATTATTCTTGATCTGAAATAATGGAGCTGTACAGTTTTCAGATACTTCAAACTCATCCTCATCGAGTTTTCATTCAATCCTTTCTACTCCTCACAAGTCAAATTCCCCAATTCAATGACCCCCCCCATCTGAAACTATTACTCATGATCCACACTTTATTTTTTTTCATGACTGCATCAGTGCTGTTGATGGCATGTGTATCTGGGCATATGTGCCCCTAGAAGAACAGGCAACTTGGTGGAACTGCAAGGGGTATCTATCTCAAAACTGCCTCTTCATATGCAACTTTGACTTGTGCTCTACATATGCACTCTGTGGCTGGGATGGCTTGGTCACTGATGCCACTCTCTGGTGTGATGCATATATGAATGACTTGTGCATTCCTCTAGGCAAGTATCTGCTGGCTGATGCTGGATTTGGTAGCTGAAATGCATTGCTTGTACTGTACTGGGGCATCTGTTACCACTTGAAGGAGTGGCATCAGTTGAGACTGAAGTAAGGGCTTGATATCATTACTTCACTTTCAGTTGCTGATGACTCATCCCCTCCACTCATCTAGACCATCAAATCCTCAAGAACTGTTTAACCTCTGCCATGCTGCTCTTCAGAACATAGTCAAATGGATATTTGGAGTTCTGAAATGTCAATGGTGTATACTTCAGCTCATGCCAGAATTCAGTCTCAAAATACAAGCAAGAATTCCAATGGCACTCTGTGCCTTGCATAACTTCAGTGTAACATTCAACCCTGACATATTCCCCCTTGGCAAAGCCATTGATTTCCAGGAAGATGACTATGACAGTCTTCTTCCTGAACTTGGAGGTGAGGTGCTGAGTACTGCAGAGAGGCAGCATGCAGAACAGTGTCATGAGGAGATTGCTCAGTCAATGTGGGAAGATTATCTGGATGAGAATTGCCACTGTGGAATACCTCCACCTGCATAAACTGATAGTACTACACAGCATTCATGTATTGTTCATGTATTTTCATCAGTCACATCCAATTGTATCACATTCAAATTGCATCATATTGTCCAAAGAAACTGCAGTAAAAGATGATGTGTGCTACATTGTATACAGACTTCATGACAAACTACTCAAACAACATTACCTGACTTGCAAACTTGTAACAACTTCCACTGGATCCACCTGATGCACATGTTCTCCTTGAGTTTGTTGAAGATAATAATTTGGTTTGTGTTGCCAGGAGTGGCAAGGTAGTTGAGTATCTCAAAGTGATCCTGCTGAGGCATATCAAGGGTGTTAATAATAAGTGTTGCTGTCTCCATACTTTCTTCAGTGGCTGTCTTTACCAGTGCAGAGGGCATGGGGCTCATAGCAAGGCCACTGAGACTTTGCACCATTTGCTGCAATGTGTCTTGGCCTTCCATCTGCATCTTTGCCTGTTCACTGAGTAGGCAAGACTGTGTCCACTTGGACACTGACCCAGCATCAGAGCCTGCATTGTCCACCATCTTGCATTTTCCATGACTGACACTGGTCAGTGCCAAGGAGCTACTGGAGACTGTGGAAGGTGCAAGGAATGTGGAGGGGAGTGAGGGGGTGGGGGAACTTGATGCTGGTGTGTTGGGAGTTTGAGGAATGACAAAGGGAGAAAGTGAAGTTGATGCCACCTGGTTGGAAGTTGACTGGGTGCTGGGGGTGGGTGTATCTGTTTTTTTCTTGGATTTTCCCCTTGGAGGACAGATGACATATTTGCCCTTCTCTGTTCCAGGCAAGAGCTGGTCCATGAGATGGAGGTGAGGCCACCCAGTGTTCTTGAACTTCTCTACTTTGCAATTAGCCTACAATTATGGTAAGCATGTATGATCACAGGTAGATAAGAGCAATCAATACCTGCACCCATGCAAGCCACCAAGGATCATTGTCATCTGTAATTCCACAACCATGCTCATCTGACCAAGTCCAACCTGATGCACTCCTGAGATTGTTCACAAGAGCATATGTCCTTTTGAACTACAAAGACATCAGACAGCAAGATAATAATAAGATGCTACTCACATCCCCATGGTACTTGCTTTTGCATGCCAATGTATGCTTTGGTGCACCTTTGTACACTGGAAACTTGGCTCTCAAATGAGCTGCTGCTGCCTCAAAAACTGTGTCCTTGAACCCTCCATCACCAGCATGAGGCAAAGACTCAAGTAAGAATTTGAGGAGAGCAATCTCCTCCTCCATGTTCCAGAGACAGCTTTGTGCATGGGTAGGTCTTTTACCAGCATTCTGCAGAATGGTAGGATCCACTGGGCCACTCAAGTGAAGAGGTTGCCTAGATCCATTGCTGGATGAATCAGACATGTCAGGTGGCTCACTGCATAGGACTCCCAGGGGAGTGATGAACAGGACAAGGTTACCTAATCATGTTTCCACAACCAGCATTCCAAACAGGACCTTATATAATTGTCAGATACAGAACCAGCTGGCACACCAACTGGCCTGGGTTCCTTTGCTCCCCCAATTTTACTGCTGTTTTCCAAGTCTGAGTATAATGAATACCAAGGCCTGTCTACCAAACAATTTTTGTCGCATTCAAGCAGAAAATGGAAGGCAAGGACCAATCTGTAAGGGAACACTACAGAGGCTTGTAAAATCTGGAATTGGCAGTTCACAATCATGGTTGTTGGGGAACAGTCTGTACCAGACACCAGTTAACATCATTATCAACCAGGTTCCAGTGTTACTGGAGAATGATGCCTGGGTACCCCATTGATCATAACTTGTGTTTATCAGGGTGTCAACAATGGCAGCTTAGCTGGTCTTGTTACTTGAATTTTCCAATAGCCAGTATGGAAAGTGCTCTGTAGCCATTGATAAAGAAGATTGATAGGTAAGTATGTGATTTTGAATATGGACACTGTACTGCTGCCACTGATCTTTTATCTCAAACAATAAAGAATTCAGACTAGTCTTCTTGACGGAAGGAATATTAACTCTTTTTAGAACTCATTTTCATGGGCTGTGCAAACCAGCCAGGCAACATTCAATCCATGGAGTCAAGTATATTAGTGGTGTGCACATGCACTTAAATTCTCCTCATCTCACAAATGTCCTCAGTGATGGATCCAGAAGCTGTCATCAACAAGGTTGTCAGCAACATATGTCCAAATCTTGTCTCTTTCATGACAAATACTGCTTTCTCTGCCTCCCTGTTTACCCTCTTCATCATCCTTCTCACACTCTCCACCAAGGAGTCTCAATGCTGTCTGGTATTCCAGCTGAATGTATTTGCTATCTGTCTCATCTTAATGATGGGCATATTGCTTGGCATCCAGTCTGGGAAGCTGATAGTTGATCCATTCAATCTGCCAACAAAAAGTGTTATTACTGTCATAGTCATCTTCATTCTCTTCCTGCCAATACTGTGTGACTGGATATTGTTAACTTGCATCTTTGCACTCTATCCTGTCTCCAGTATGCCTCCAGCCACTCTACTGAAGATATTTACACTCCCCTTCTGTATCAAATGTGCCTGGGTGGTAGTTATCATGTATTACCTCATTGATATTTAAGTCCACACATGGTGATTCTGCATACAGATTCTTTTTGTGGATGACTGTTCTAGGGGTATCACAATTGTGCCAGATTGTTTGTTCCACAATCCTAACTTGATTGCTGAATGGACAATGCAAATAGTGGATAACATGTCAGTTGGTAAACCCTTGAGAATTCCATCAAAAGCCTCAATTGTTTCTTTATCACTAGGTATTCCATTGGTCTCTTCCTTTACAACCCCTATGTCTGCACAGGTTTGATAAAATGCTGTGAGTACATTCTCCTATACATATGTCTTTGGAGGGGGACTGAATGACATTCATTTCCCAGTATACATCAGGTGGAAAGCCAGCCCATGTCCAGCAAATCTTTTACATTTCTGCTGCCAATTTCGTCCTCCCTCTCATCTTCAACATTGTCTTAATAGTCCTCTTTGCCACAACTGCTTGACACCTCATCATGGATGCACTCCTATGGTACATCAACAGGTACGTGACTGTCATGGGTGTATTGTGTGCCATGCTCTGGTTTTCAGGATCAGAGTGGGTTCAGACCTGCAGTCAACCATTATCTGGTGACATATTCTCATTCAAAACAAACTTGCAAACAGTACATGACAGGAAGTCTGAGAGTGAGATTGGAGCAGTGGACAAGTGGTCTTCCACACCTCGCACTGCAGACTTGGATGCTGGGCCTGCAATGCATTGTAAGCAACCTGCTACACTGGCAGAGGAAGGGAAGTACTGTACCATGTGATCCCCAACCCCACTGAAGCCAAAACTGCCTTACAATTTTATCCTGTTATGTATTTTCACCGGTGTACATCAGGAAAATAACACTTTACTATTTTCGACTTTTTGTGACTAATGTGACTTTTTGGGAAGGAATCTACTATCATTACCCATGTCCTGCAGGCATGGCTGCACTTTTCTTGCTGATTTTGGTCTTGTTCAAACCACCTAATTCAGTAGATACCACATACATTCAAATTGATGGAAGTTCCAAAGAGATATTGTGATTTTTCTCTCAGACAGTGTGCATCACACCAATGGCTCAATATCTCTGAATTTTCAGACATTTTCTAGTCTTCTTGGCTTAGATATATCATCACTTAGTTGTCTCAATAGATTCTGTTCTCTTTTCATTCTTCAAAATGCTGTATATGGTCAAAAAAAAAAAAGTACAGATAGTAGGTTCCTTCCCAAAAAGTCACAAATAGTCACAATAGTCACAAAGAAGTCAAAAAAAAGTCACAAAAAGGTCAAAAATAGTAAAGTGTTAATTTCCTGATGCTAGTACTGCCATACAACACCTATTGGAATGGTAGGTTACTATGTATATTGGGTTCTCTATAACATACTGTGTATTAGAGATTGTTTATGACCAGTGCACTTGGCAGAATTGAAGGTGTCGCCCCCCAATCAGGGCGGATACAAAGGCTGCTTTATTCGTGTTGGACCTGACGCCTCAGATTCCTGACGGATTTATCGAACACGTGCAGCGGATGCGCACTTGACAGGTGTCCGAAGTTGCACTGTTATGCGTGCGGTGTTTCTTTCCATGATCAGCAATGGGTGTATCCCGCTGCGCCAACACAGCTATGGCACTCACCCTCGTCCTTTGGCCACTGGTTTTAAACCTTTTCGCCCAATCTTCGTCCTATTAGATTCTTGCCGGTCGTTTGAAGTACGTGTTTTCACGTGCTGCGAGGCATGCATACGGGCCATGGTCAGCGGCCCTTTCTTATCAGATCGCGATTAAATCATTTCTTGCAGCTTTGGGAATGGTCTGATTTTCCATCAATACTGGGCGCAAAGCTAAAGTCAGGATGCCCATCGTTCGTATCTCATTTTGTTACATTAATAACACTGGCTTCAGCAGGTCCTTGTTACTCCAATTCTGCAACCACGTATAAGCCAACAGCGGCTCTTAGCCGGCCTACTGACGGTGAGGTGGAACATGAGCGTGCAGCAGGGACAATGCAACCATGAGCCAGGAAGGTAAACGTAATCCTGCAGTTTCAAGGACTGATATTACACGCATCGCCGGTTTGATCTCGAAGGATTCAGACTGGTCTTCTCGGTGGAAGGAGTACTTACTAACCCTTTTTAGAATCCCCTTCATGGGTTGGGCAAACCATCCCGTCCAATATTTCAAGTCCATCGGGTAGAGTATGTTAGTAGTGCACGTATGCACTCACATTCACCTCACTTCCCAGACGTCCTCAGTGACAGATCCGCAAGTTGACATTGATGCATTCGTGGGCACCATATATCCAAGTTTCGTCTCTTTCGTGGCAAATACTGCCTTCTCTGCCTCCCTGTTTACCCTCTTCATCATCCTTGCACTCTCCACCAAGGAGTCTCGACACTGTCTGGTATTCCGACTGAACGTACTTGCTATATGTCTGTCTTACCGATGGATGTATTGCTTGGCTTCCAGTTTGGGAAGATCATACTTGATCCATTCAGTTGGCCGTCGCCGACCAGTGTTACTGCTGTGTCCGTCTTCATCGTCTTTACGCCGTTGCTGTGCCACTCGATATTGTTAACTCGCCTCTCTGCACTCTACCCCGTCTCCGGTACACGACTGGTTACTTTGTTGAAGTTGTTTACATTCCTCTTCTGCGTCAAATGTGCGAGTGGTAGTTCTCGTGCATTACTTAGTCGATATTTAAGCCCATGCATGGTGACTCGGTACGCAGGCTCTTATCGTCATCGAGGACACTGCGCTCAACCACAACCCTCACCTGGTTGCTGCATTCACGATGCAGATCGCAGACTCGACCTCCGTGTCCGTATAAATTTGATGAACCGCTGTGGGCAGTATGTTTCCCTACACCTTGGCAGGAGACTGAAACGAAGGGTATTTCTCGGCATGCAGAAGGCGCAATACCAGCCCATATCCACCGAATCTTTTACATTTCCGCCACCAATTTCGTTTTACTCCTCATCTTCGACATAGCAATCCTTATCATGATTAATGCTGCGAATATTCAGCTTGCCCTCGCCAACGCGCTGCTATGGTTGACCAACAGCTACGTATCTGTCATTGGTGTATCATGCGCAACGCTCCGGTTTTCAGGATCGGAGTGGCTTAGGGCTCGCAATGAACCGTTATCTAGTGACATGTTCTCACCCAAATCGAACTTGCACAGGATGCGTGACTGGAACCGCGGGGGTGAAAAGGCAGTAGTTGGAAAGTGGTTTGCCACGCCTCACATGGCAGACTTGGGACGCTGGGCCTGCAACGCATTGCAAGCAACCCACCATACTGGCGGAAGAGGATGAATACCACACGGTGTGATCCCTGACCCCTCTGAAGTGAGAACCGCATTACAATTTCATCCTAGTTCTATTATGTGTTCTTACCAATGTACTCGCATTACGACACCTCTTGAAATGTGTTGCTTTGTATACTGGGCTCTCTGTAACACAATGTGTATAAGAGAATGCTTGTGACTGGCGCACGTGAAAATCGATGGTTGCTGAGCTCGTCACCCCCAATCAGGGGAGATGCAAAGGCCGCTTTTTTCGTATTGGGCCGGACGCCCCGAATTCCTGGCAGCAACAGGAAGCTTGCTTGAAAGTCGACGGAAACGAGATATCGTACCAGAATTATCAAACACATGCAGCGGATGCGCACCTGACGGGGTGTCTGAAGTTGCACTGACCTGTATGCTGTGTTTCTATCCATGCTTAGCAATGTGTGGAGTTGTTGCGATGCTCACCTGCACCTTCTAGCCAATTATAAACCGTTTCGTGCTCCACCCAATGTCTCGTAACTTAGAGCTGTCAGAGGTGGCTCGTTGAGCTGCGAGATCAGGCTGGGTGGAGATGACAAGGTAAAGCCAGACGAGATTACGCATTATCATTCACCCAACCCCAAAATGATGGGAATTGTTTTCTCTAGCATTTTAAAGAAACGTACCCTCATAACATGAGCAGGATCACCTGTGGCATTTGATCTTGCAGACAGGGAAGGCGCTCACATCCACCTTTGCTAGATAGGCATAGAGCATATACTTGTCTCTGGTAGAAAGGAAGGAGTCCAATTCTTGCGCTTCACTTATAATACCCAGCTCACACCTACCTGTACATACGCCATGCTCGTCCATCGTAGGATCTGGGTAGCACATCGTTGTAAACAGTCTGTACAGTGCCCACTTATGGTGAGGCGAAAACCAATTGTTGAGGCTCCCCTCGTCCGAACAAGCTGCGGTCCACAAACGAACGACGGAACCAACCCTCGACGCCCACCATAACAGCCTTAAAGTATGCCTATGCCCGAGTCCTACCTGCCTGATATAAAGCTCGCCTGTGACCCCTGCGCCGTATTACCGACGCCGATATCTTAGTACCAGTGAACACCGATGTTCGGGCTTTACATAGCTCCTCGGCGATCCTGGACAGCAATCAGTCAGTTTCCACGGCTGCTCAATGAGGTGGCAATCACAAGCTATTAGTCCAGCATCAGTTCGTCCATATGCGGGCTATCAATACCATGCGTACACGAGCCAAAACAATTTTTCCATCTCATTGTTAGCCTCCGAGTTCCACATATTCGCATTCCGCTTAGCGACACAGTGTACCCGGCTCCAGGGGCACCACGTCTTCCCGTAATATCCGTGTGCATTTTTTCGCTGTTTACCATCATGAGTAGCTTTAGGATTGAATGTTGGAGTTTCATGAAGCACGTAATACAGTGCAGATATCTTATTCGGATACTGGTGCTTCCTTTGTACGCAACATCTGGTCTTGTAATGCTTCCGCCTCATATTGATGGTATCTTACCATCAAATCCCCTTAATTTCATCGACGCGTTGTGGCCCCAAACCTTTTTAGCATTTTCCGCACAGCTGCCTTGTAGCAACTCGAACTTGAGCAAGTCTTCCTATTGCTTCAGTTCTACGACCATTATTACCGACTATAGTAAGACGGGAACGCACAGCCCATGGCATGGCAAAGCATTCGTCAGTCATGGCCTTCGGGAAAGAAGATCAATGTTTGTGACATCCTGTGGCCTTCGATACTGCCTCCCGCCGATGATCTTAGTCATTCAGCCGGTTTTCCACCTGCTATAGATTAACTCTTCCGCAGGTAACGTAATGTCATCCGGTACATCAAGGGCAAGTATATCATGGGTGAGGTACGCAAACAGGCGCCCTCCAATCGCCTCCGTCTCACAAATGTCCTCGGTGACAGGTGCGGAATCCACCATCAATACATTCGTCGAGGCCATACATCCAAGTTTCGACTACCTCCTCTCGTGCACTGCGTTCTCCGCGTGTCTGTTTACTCTCCTTGTGGTCCTTTTTGCCTTCTCCACGCACGAGTCTCGACGTCGCGCAGTATTCCGACTGAACGTATTCGCTATCTGTCTCACCCTGACGCTGGGCATCTTGACTGGCTTGTCCAATGGCAAGGCAATAACCGACCCATTTCATCAGGTGCCGAAAGGCGTCTATATTGCTACAGCTGCTTTCTCCCTCATCCCACCGCTACTGTATGACTCGATACTGTTATCTCGACTCTTTGCACTTTATCCCGTCTCCACCACGCCTCGGGCCACCCTACTGAAAATATTCGCATTCCCATTCTGCATTAAATGTGCTCGAGTGGTTGTTATCGTACGTTTTCTGCCAACATTTAGGTTCATTGCCTGTGATGCTTTATGCAGGCCCTTGGGCTCTCTGATTTTGTTAGATCTGGAATGAACACCAGCGAGCTCGTCCAGGATGAGCTTGCCACGTGGTTCCGAAATCCTAAACCAATTGCTGAATGGTCAATGCAAGTGGCAGACAACTTGTGAGTTGATTTCGAAGAGATCTATTAAAGGACTTAATTCTTTCGTTCGGAAAGCTATTCCGTCAGCCTCTTCCTCTACAACCTGCATGTCCGTACATCGCCAGTAAATAGAGGTAAGCGCCCATCTTGCATCTTCATTGGCGGGCGAACTAAACGACTCACGCGTTTCCCGACATATAGGTACAACCTGCCTAGCGGATCGTATCCGCCATATATTCTACATCTCCGTGGCCAATTTCGTCTTTCCTCTCATCTTCAACATCGCGCAAATCGTCTCGGTAGCGACTGATCATTCCCCCACTACCGGCGCCGTGCTGGTGTTGATCAACAACTACGTTACCGTCATGGGTGTATTATGTGCCACACTGTGGTTCTCAGGAACGGAGTGGGTTCGAGCCCACAACCAATCATCAAGTAATGACATGTTCTTACTCAATGCAAGGCTGGGTAGGTTACATGGTGGTAGTGGGAAGAGTGGGGACGAAATTCTAGTAATCGGAGGGGGGTCTGTTATTCCTGACTTGACAGACTCAGATGCTAGGCCAACGAAGGATTCCAATCAGCATACTACCCTAGTGCAGGAGGAGAATTATAATTTAGCGTGAATCTATCACGCTCGCACAGTCCATCAGCGAATCCTACTCCGTTACAACTCGATCATACCACGTTTTCCTGTCCAGTAATAGGCCATTCACCGACGACAATTCCGGAAACCACGGGTTACGACGATCTGACAGACTCTGTGTCTATGTGGTTATTTGTGACAGTGCGCGTGGGTTGCACTGATACTTAGTCCCGAAGGTCGTCATCTCGCGCTTGTTTCTGGATCTGCAGAGGCGCGCATCCGACAGTATCAGGATGCCTGTATCTTTGCCTGAGCACGCTGGAATCCACGCACCGATTGGATCCCTCTCAAAACATTTTGACGCTCCAACCAATCTCGGGACTTCTGCAGAGTGCCAGTACTAGGTTAGTAGATATCAAATACTGAAAAATTGTTGCTTGTCAACTCGAAGCATGTCCGAGTTGCAAAAGCCTGTACCTCGCCAACTCGTCGACTAGAAGATCATGCCTGTCAAATTGATCACAGTATTGCGATGTCACCTCGGTCTGTTTCAAGCTAAGTTTGGAATGAGCACGTTTCGTCCATGTCGATCATTTGTTCCTGAAAACTCTCAAGTACCGGAAC
Source organism: Pisolithus orientalis (assembly GCF_024613125.1). Taxonomy (NCBI): domain Eukaryota; kingdom Fungi; phylum Basidiomycota; class Agaricomycetes; order Boletales; family Pisolithaceae; genus Pisolithus; species Pisolithus orientalis. Next base: position 44,501 of record NW_026260865.1, on the reverse strand, counting down.
TATCTGTTATGCCTGAAACCACATCATCCTGTCCGATTGATCAGGACGTTTTGACGTGACGCCGCAAGCAGCGCTCTCAGATAGGGAGCAGATCATGGTGTGATGCTGCGCCTTGAAAGCAAGTATCGTTTCGAGGACATAGCCAAATAAAACCAAACTCATACTCGAACTGACACAACTCCGTATAGTTCATGCACATGCAACGCATCACGCTCTAATAGTGTGTTTCATGCACCCAGCATCTCGAACTGATGAAATGCCTCCTTCTCTCGTGAACGATGTCCCTCTCACCTCCCGATTGGTCCCTTATTTTTTTTTTTCCAGTGGGAACAAGTCTGAATTCTATTGCTTCAGCTTCGCGAGCACAGAGTATTAAGTCCAAATGGCTGGCATTCTTGCCAATTGATTCTGATATGACACACGCAAGCGGCGAGTAGCGAGAAATTCATATTTGTATCGTCATCGATACCACAACTGATCTCAGCGGTTTCGGCCCAGTCTTTTTTTATGGAAGGGGTATTGATGGTGTTTCCTTTGGCAGGTATATCATACGTCCATGTATGCAGTCAGGTGCCTCCGTATCACCAATGCCCTCAGTAAAAGGTACAGAGGCCGTAAACGCGTTCGTCGTCGCCATACGTCCGAGTTTCAACTATATCCTTGCAAGCACCGCGATGTCTGCGTGTTTGTTTACCCTCCTTGTGGCCCTTTTCGTGTTCTCCACGAGGGAGTCTCGGCGCCGCGTGGTATTCCGATTGAATATATTCGCTATCTGTCTCGCCCTGACACTGGGAACACTGATTGGACTAGCCTGTGGGAAGGTGATAATCGACCCGTTCAATCATGCGTGGAAGCAGTACTATGTTGTTGCCATCACCTTTGCTCTCTGGTGTCCATTACTTTACGACTCGATATTGCTGACTCGGCTTGTTGTACTCTACCCCATCACCAGCACTGCTCCGGTCACACTGGTGAAGATATTTGCATTCCCATTTTGTGTCAAATGTGCTCGAGTGGTAGTCCTAGTGCGTTTCTTCGTCGTTGCTCAGGTCCATTGCCGGTGACACATTGTACAGGCTCTTTTCCTCGACGACTATATTAAGTCTGAAATTATCACTAAGGGTCCTTTTGTCCCGGAGCAAGACGCTAGCTGGTATCGTAATCCTAAAATCGTCGCCGAATGGATAATACAGATGGCAGACAACCTGTGAGTTGACTGCCCTCCGTGCGGTCCACTGGGTAGCTCAGCTGTCACATTTTCGAAAGATACACCGTCGGCCTCTTCCTTTACAAACTCCACGTCCGTACATCATTGATACAAAAGGGTGAGTGCTGCCTCCGTGGTTCCTCGGAAACGAGCTAAATAACTTGCGTGTTTCCCGATATGCAGTCAGCGGTATATCAGAGCGTTTCCGCCAAATATTTTATATCTCTGTGGCAAATTTCGTCTTCCCTCTCCTTTTCAACATTGCACAAATCATCTTGATCATGACGGACAGACACCCCACTGCCGGCATAGTGATAGTTGTGATCAACAACTACATGGCTGTCATGGGTGTATTGTGCGCGACGCTGTGGTTCTCTGGATCAGAGTGGGTTCGCACTCACAGCCAACCAACATCTGGTCGCGGGTTCTCGTGCAAGCCGAATTCGGAACATATGCGTGGCTCGCTTGGGGAGAGTAGGAGCCAAGTCCTAGTAATTGGCAAGAGTTTTAGTACGCTTGACGCGGCGAGTTTGGACGCTGGTCCAGCGAGGGATTCCAGGCAAGTCACTATCCCAGGCAGAAAGGACAACCACACGTTGGGATGATTTTTAAACATACCGGCTACGCGTTTCCACCCCTTCAGCATCGCGGCACGTTGCGATTCTGGCCCGAATTTGTTTAACTGTCCGGATTCCGCACCTGTAACCGACTCCCATACCACACTTCCTGAGATACGACAGCTTCCCAGCATTATATATGTACTTGTACCAGCCAAACCACTTCATGAATTTGTGTACTATGAGAAAGATCTGCAGCGGGATGTTATTATTTGCCAATGTTTGCGTCGACTGTACAGTTTGGTTCAGCCACCCTCGCTCGCTGAGGACACTCGTCCATACTTGCACGAACGCCGTGAGCGACGAACCCAAAATGTCTACCGATCTCCAGTGGCTCCTTCTCCGCGTTAGTGAGCCTTGATGAATTGGTTTATCAGCAGGTCCTGACAGAGGTCCCCAATCATGCAGAATTACAACTCTTTCATGGTAAAGAGGGGTCCTGAAGGAAAGACCTTCTCCACTGAGCACGTCCGTGATCTCCGCGTAGCTCTTTCGGTTATACATCTTACTAATGACTGGGCAGGGTAACCTCCGGAATCTCCATTCACACAAATTCTCTGGCCTTTCAAATGCCAAGGTAAGCCCCTTCACTGCCATTTCTCACGAGATGCTGAATGTTGTCTTCGTATAGACTATCGATATCAAGGACTCGGGTTCAGGCATCCAGATTACTACCCGGAAGTCTAAAGTCTCCCCTCACGCTGTTCGCTCAGCTCGGACTACCTTGACGATCCGCAACCGGTCAGGACCCCGGCGCGCGTTCGGCGTCGTTGCCGGTCTTGCGAAGCGGGGATACCGCCCTGACTTGCGGACAGTGAGTCGTTACTCCATTCAATTCCATTGTTTTTCGTGTATACATCTTGTGGGATTTGCTTTATGGAACGAACGCACTCTCGTTAGAACCCGCTGGATACACCTATAATGGTGCTAAGGAAGGCCGGGCGTGGACATGTTTGCAAGATTAATATGGCTTATCGTCACTATGCTTTTATCCTCCTTCAGAGTTTTACTGAAGGTGGCGCGAATGACGCTGACATTTTTTTTAATTACTCGACTACTGCCTGGGGGGAAGAACGCTCACTGACTCATCTCCCCCTGCTAGGCTGCAGTTGCCCGCACTTCTGCTCTCATTGCCGCTCAAAACGAGAAGAAGCCTGCACTACCGAAGAAGCTCCGGGGCAGGAAGGCCGCTGCACGATCTTAATCGCGTGTATTTCTAGTGTTCTGCATTGCTTGGTTATGCTTAGTCGTAACGGATTGCTCTCCTTATTCTCGTATCACGAGAATGTGATGATCTTTCAGGATATCAGTGTCGAAAGTATGCATACAGGTATAATCCTTGAGGCAGTCTGTAACATTATACGACTCGTACTATCAGCAAAGACATCGCCCTTCCTAGCTTACTCAATGAGCCCTTTGGACATGGGTTGTCCAATTCTGCCAGCAGCTCCAAACCCATGCTTACTGGCCACACTATCTCTGGTGGGCTGAATGGCGTCGAGTTTTTTGTTGGGGTTCTCCTTAAACTGTTTGTCGTCCCGCGCCCGGTGGCCCTGCTTCTTTTGCTTCTTCGGAGCTTCATCCTCTTTCTGAGGTGCTCTGTCGGTCTCGTGAGCAGTTGGGCGAGGGTAGTCAGCATTCTCGGTTCCATTAGAACTCGGATTCGTGGAGTTTCCACCACTGCAAGGTGATTAACCCAGACATCCATATGCCAAGCAACTCCATATCTCACGGCATAGTGTGAGCCTTGTGTTTGTTGTTACCGACGGAGAGGCGCCGACCTCCGACTTTGACTGTTAAGATAGGGGTGTAAGCTGATACAACAGGGACAGCGGTGAGACGCACTTGCGGGGGGATGCTGCGCGGATAGAGTTTCAGACATGGTAGATAACAAGAAGGGGCTGGCATTGGTTGGCCGCCTCGCTATCGCTTTTATATCAAAGTCTGTTGCGCCCAGTTACAGTTTTGACTTGCACGTGAACGGTCAGTTGACGTTTGACCTTTTCCGGAGTCATCGTCATTTATACAACTCACAAAAGCCGCAGGTCCGAGCGTTGCATGTGGAGTAGTATGCGCGACCCTACAGCTACCACGAAACTCGAGGGGAATGATGGGATTCCATTTAAAGTGGGTGGAAACCCAGCAACACCCTCCAGTCACCATCCTTCCTGTTGATCTCTGCATTTTCGGCCTTCATCTTACAGTCCATCTCCTACAAACGCACGACCATGCTGGGGGTGAATAAAGTGCATAAAGCAGCAACCAGAGCCGTTGCCGAGTTCACCTGCGATCTAATTCAATCACGACTTGGTTTGAGCAGGATGTTTGTTCAGGTCTGCACTCTGACAACACACAATTCGAATCACACGTAGTGCCTACGCAGCAAAAGAAGCACGAGGCACATCAGGTACATATATAACTTCCTCGCCGCCGTCCTGGGGAAGCGTTTCCGTGAATGTCGGGTAGAAATGTTTGGCACCATTACCCAAGGTTTGGGACTCTACAGCAGGTAGGTATAGCCTGTCGCTATCTGTTGGTCGACTCTGAGGTGCCCGATAGCGATAAAGATGTTGCTTTTCGATGCCGGAGAAGATAGATCACAAGGTCTTGTTCCAAATAGCCTAAAAGTTAAACTAGGTAGGGCTCGTAGAAGCTACTCAAATTCAGGTGTGGAACCACGCTCGAGTCCCGATTGTCAGTGTTCAAACAAAACCTGAATTTGGTGCGTTATACTTCGGCATCCTTGTAATACGGGTGTATCACTTACACAGATTGGGATCACTGCGGTTCGACACTGTCGTTAACAATATCGGCGGCACGAAGGTGACCCCAAGAATATTTGAAAGAAATGCCCGCATTGAGACCACTGTTAATGACCGTCAAGGTCCTTCTCTCTCAGCACGACCTGAATTCAGCTGCAACTGGGGGCTCCAGTGGCTATGTGCTTACGTGCGTGGTCATACATTTCTTGCAGGTGCCGTTGATATTGATTTCGGGTGCATACTTTGTGCTAAGTCGCGACTTCCTCTTAATGCAGCCCAATCCGTGTGGTCGCCCACAGGCATGGATAGACGGCCCGATAGGCAGCGAAAGATTTGGGTTTTCTGCTACTGGATTTTATGTGTCTAAGTTCCCGTATGAAACACATTACTCACATTTCTGTCAAGGGTGGGAAGCTTCTTCCGAAAGCGGATGTATTGTGGGTATCGCAGATCTGCTACCGCCAACTTCGCGTGGAACGCCTCACAACGGAAGGTGAGTTGCACAGAGCTCCTCAACTGTTTCATTACCTTACGAGTGTCGTAGGAGTCAATATAGCAAGGGCCTTGAAAAAAAAACTGAAACCCTCAAAGCTGCGTTTTGTGAGGGACTTGCACAACTTCGAAATCTGATGGAAGCAAGTCTGAAGACGGCTTTGGAGGAAGGCACATCTTTAGAAGGATTGTCTTCCCGAAACCTCAGCCTTAGCAGTATCAGCTATCTGGACAAAATCATAATAACCGTGTATGAGTTAAGTGGATAGCTGGAACCGTACAACCGGTGCAAGACCACGAGCAGAGACCGGGCGTTCACGAACTGGTATCCAATGACCTAACCCTAAACATCAAGAGGTTCAAGGAGAGTGGGGTGGGGTAGCTAAACCATAGGTTGAATCGATCCTGCGGTACACTATAGAGTGAGGGTTGGTGGATATTGCTTCTCGGGGAACCAGAAAGGCCATTTCCTTGTAATACACATTCGAGTTTCCTTACTCTTCTGGTCTTACGTGCTTCCTGCATTGCATGCCAACCGATCTAACTGTCTCAGTGATTCACTATCGGAGAAGTAAACAGAAGTGAGGTCATGGAGTGTTTTGGCATATGTCCATAGCATGGAAGGACATCGTGATGTAGGAAATGACATACAACCTAATATAAGTAATAGTGAAGCGTTTACTCTTCCTCCTCCTCGTCTCCACCCTCTTCCCTCTTGGCTGCGGCAGCAGCGCGCTTGCGCTTGACGCGACCAGGACGTCCACCTCCGTATGGCGAGGTGAGGGCGAAGTCAATGTGTTTCTGTGAATCCAGACGGACCACAAACGATGGCACATTAACGATTTGCTTTCCAACACTGAGAGGAATGAGTGCTCAGCCATTGGCGTATCATTTGCTCTGACTTACCGAATGTGGCGTTGCCTGATGAGCACACGGGCGTGATGAATACTCTTTGCAAGGTTAGTCTTGAACACCTGAGTTTGCAGCCGACGTTCCAAGAAATCTTCGACCTTCAATGCCAACACGTAATCAAGCCGCATGCGAGTCTCGTCGAGGACACCAATCCGGACAAGACGACGGATGAGGGCGTTACCCTCGAAAAGTCGCTTAGGGTCTTTGTCTTCGAGCTTGAGGAGCTCACGAGCAGCACGACGAATTTTCGAAAGGACGAGACCGATACGCCAGATTTCACGTTTGTTGCGAAGGCCGTACTCGCCAGCAAGCTAAATGAGCGTAGAAATAAACATCTTCAGCGCTTTTGTATCTCCCCAGATCATATGAGATTTACGGTACCTTGAGCTCAGCATCGAGACGGGAAGACTCGAATGGTCGACGAGGGACCTTGTAGCTGGATAATTACCACAGAGAATAGCAAGACTCCATCAGCACCCAGAAACCCCCACACAGACTTCCGTATAAATCCCAAAAGAACGAAATGGCTCACGTTTTGTTATGATTCCGTGGTGCTCTACAAGCATATCAGATCCATCCTGCAACAAGCGGCATGAGCAGGACTGTACCTTGGCATTTTTCTTGAGGATAGACGTCGCCTTGACGGGATTCAGCTGTCCACGGTTGGGTAACCAAATTAGGTGGGACAACAGACGAGCAGCCACAACTGTACAGTTGCACTGAAGCCACTCGGAGATAACCGAGTCAACCCTTTGGCCTCAAGCTCAAGCCTGACATTCTCGACGTCGATACCGACACTAACGATGTAGGTATCATTTGTGGCCTTCGGTGGGGCCGCTTCGTTGATCAGACTTTGGAGCAGACATCAAGATGCCGCACTCGTTTGGTTACCGCGCGCGCACGCGCGACATGTTCAAGCGGGGCTTCAAAGGTAATAACTTCATGTTTCTCGTTTCGCAGGACCGACGCTAATACAAGTTGGCAACACCTAGACCATGGCCCAATTAAACTTTCGACCTACTTGGTCAACTATCGTGTCGGTGACATCGTGGACATCAAGGCTAACGCTGCACAACAAAAGGGTATGCCCCATAAGTACTACCATGGGTTCGTTCGTCTTAGCTGTTATTGTTTTTCCCGTCCTATGCTGACTACTGGCGAACAGACGAACGGGCATCGTCTACAACGTCACCCCACATGCCGTCGGCGTGATCGTTTACAAGGTGGTGGGGAATCGCTACATCGAAAAGCGTGTTAACCTCCGGGTCGAGCACGTCAAGCATTCGAAGTGCCGACAAGAATTTCTGGATCGTGTGAAGCGGAATCACGAGGCACACGTTGAAGCCAAGGAGAAGGGCGGTATGTGTCCGTTGTTTTAGTGTCTATCTTTTATAATTAATGCCGTTCTCCCAAAAGAACGTGTGTGCCTCAAGCGCATTCCCGCTGCCCCTCGTGAAGCACACATCGTTTCGGTTGCCGACAACGCTCCACAAACGATGGCACCGGTAGCGTACGAAACTAAGATTTAATCGCGCTGCGTGTATTTGTCTACTGTTCCCTCGTCTATGCTATCACTGCATATTGTTACTACCATGTGCCCATGCAATCATAACTCGACATGCTGCGCAAGCACCGTTGTTCGTGCGATAGCGTGATTCTTGCCTAAGTCAGCGGACAGTCAGATAATTGATCCATCAAAACTAAATAACCTGGGAGATTGTTTTGACTGCTTGAAATGATGAATTTTCAGGTATGCACATCCTCAAAGTAAGTTAGCTCCTAAGATAGCAAACAAAGGCTTATCCATGTGTCAAGTCAGTGAATATATGAAGTACTTTTAATGAGGCTAAGTTCTGACCAAGTACCAACCCTTAACATACAGTGACTCAAGAACTGTCCAGATGTTTGCACTTTTTCAAAGATTGGCTTGTAATTCAGTCCATATTAATCCATAAACCAAGAGAAAATAGGGGTAGATGGCCAGGGGCCACATGACCATGTATGCCAGTTTGGTTATGATCATGTGACTTGATACTGCACAATGAATCCACACCACCACCTACACATCTGGTCAGTTTTTTTTGGCAGGGTATTCAAATAACAATGGGTATTATATATCTAATACTTTGTGTGGCCACCCTTGGCCCCAAGCACTGCTGAAACCCTCCTAGGTATACCATTGATCAAATTATAGCTGTTTGCAAAATGATGTGGAAAATCTGTTTGATGATTAGTCTGTTCAGATATAGCTGGGATAGGACCCCAAAACCACCTCTATGGTAACATTGTGTACTGTAAGCACATACCCTGCAATGTCTTCATACCAGTCTCATCCATCATTCTTCCAAAATTGTGACAGCTACAGTATAATCTACTGTTCTCCACTCTCCCTGATCACATCCATGATGAGTATGATGCACATCTTGCCTCCTTATTGCAAGATACAGCAGAAGATGCTCCCCCTTCATCCTCTCTTCCAACAGAGCCTCATTCATGAAGTTTTTATTTGCTTCACTGAGAGGACAGTTAGGGGGGGAAAGTTGCAATCCCCTATGCTCCTGTCACCCCACAGACCCCCAAAGCTTGACCCCTGTTGACATCTGACTCACCCTGTCCACTTTTGGATGTACTATATTGCCATCAGATCAGTGCTGCCTCTCTGTCATCCCACTTTGGCCCAGAAGTGATCTCTTCAAGATGTGACATGCACAGCCTCCCCCCAATGCAATTCCAGTGCACTTTCCCAGTTTCTGACATTACTTGACTCATACTTTGACATTCTGACTGTCTTTGACTCACCTATTGCCAATACTTACCGATCTTTTGACTTTGCTTACTGATTCTTTGCTTTTTGGCTTACTTATCCTTACCAATGCTCATTAATGCTTTCTAAGACAATTACCCATTGCTTACATTCCTTACTCATCAGTTACCAATCACTTACCAAGTGTTTGCACTTTGTTTTCCATAGGCAACACCCCTGTACTGTATATAAATCACTGTACTTAGATAGCTGAATAAGAAGATGATGTCAGAGAGCCCCTCTTGCTCACATTTTATCATCACTCAGTAAATCATTCAGCAGCTTCAATAGTTGAGACTTTATTAAGGGTCTAACTATCATCTACTTCACTTATTATTGCCTATCATCAATCTACTTCACTCCAAGTCCTCCCTGAGCTCAGTGCAGCTCAGAGCATTGAATTAAGTTGCCATCCATCCTTCTGTAGGCTGACAGCAGTCTACCCCATTGCATTCTCTTGCATTCCTGCTCCTTCTTCATCAGGAGCACCCCCAACCCTCAGCACTCATCTTTGAGTGTTGTAGCTCACAAAAAACCCTCCCAAATCAAAGGTTCTACCATCTAGGTACTGCATAGGCACACCACCACTCACTCTTATCATCTTTTGAGTTGGTTTTGGTTGGTTTTCACCACTGAACCACACTTTGACTCACAGTAGGTTACTAATTGGCTGATGGGTGGTCTGTGACTGAGTAAGTGGTCATGGCAGTGTGGCAGATGGAGCTGGGATTCTGGGTATAGATTCAGAGGCATCAAAGAGATGGGAAAAAGAGGGCATCAGTGATGATGAATCAGATGATGTGATGGGTGTTAAAGGTGATGGTGGGGTTTCAGGTCTTTGGGGAGTCAAGTGGATAAAACCACTGGGAAAATCAGGGGCAGTGAGATCCAGGTGATCTGGCATGATGGATTTCCAATCTGCCAAAATATCAGGAGGAGTGATTGCAGGTAGTACCCACAGAATGTCAGTGGGTAATTGCACATGATCCAGTGTTATGGGTGAAACAGGGTGGAAGAGGTCAGAGTCCTCTGACAGGTTCAGGTTGTGAAAGTGGAGGCATAAATTTTCTAGTTCAGTGCATTTGGCAGTGCACCTGAGCAACCTTCTGGAAGCAACAGCAGAATCCCTTGTGGTGGGCTCCAGTTGTAGAAAAAGTCCAAGTAGCTGTATAATACAAGCTAGATGGCTTAGGTAACAACAATAAAATGAAGGGAATGAATTGCTTGTCCCAAGGGGTTCTTGACTGTTGAAACTACAAGGCAGGACTCAGCACTTCATAGCAGTAACGATTCATGACATGCACAGTGTGGTCCATGGTGTAGTACTGGCAATGCAAGCAGTGCAAGTGGTATATGTAGTTCATGCATGGTGGTATGTGAGACATGTGGTGTAGACAAAGTGAAAAAGAAACTTGTCATGACCTTCTGAGTGCCAAAAGGTATCATTCTGTACCTAAGTACAGGGCTTTATAGTCCAGGCAAACCCAGAACCTAAGTAAGACAGAGTACTGGTAAGGGAAAGCCACACAACAGCACATACATACAAGACAGGCCTGCATAGGGGCTGAGGGTATACTACTAGCATAAAGGGAAAGTGACCATGGCAAAAAGAAAAGAGTCTGAAGAAAGGATGAGACTGGAGCACAGCAGCTGCAGGTACAGCTTTGTGCAAGAGGGTGTGAGGGCATGGGAAGGCAGCAAGGTAGGCAGGAAGACAGTGCACAAACAGTGGTGGATGCAAGTGGTCTGGGGACTAATGATAGTCATGGAACAGTCAATGATAGGGGCTTACATGTCCAAGGAATGTGGATTCCTTACAACGCAATGTTGTCTTGGGGACTGCTTATGTGCCCATCCAATCCAATGACCCACCTCATCCACTTGAGCCTTGGGAATGAAATACATCAGCTCATAGAAAGGGGGACAACTGCCTGCTGAGCACCAATGATGATGGTGAAAATTCCCATCAGTAGCAACATGAACATCACCACCTTCACTCAATGGTTGTCCAAATGTGGTACCTGCAAAACAAGTGGGGCATCTTTGGACAAGGATTGATGCACATAAATCTGGGGACAGCAGAGATTGATGGTTGGAAGATGGGGGGATAGGTGATGGCAGTGTTTCCTCAGCTGATTGAGCATGATGAAGGTTCTTTGACATGATTTCGTGACAGTGGCCAATTATATTTTCTATGTGATGCTCTATGTGTATTTGCAAAACATCAAACCACTGCACAGCATGGCTGATGCTGTGATGAAACAGTTCTTGTACAATTTTACCCTGTTAACTACATTCATAAGCTAGACAATTTTGATAAGTCGAGCACACACTCCTCAGGTGGTCAAGCAGAAGCCTTGGTGCTCATAATTGGTATTGAGTGCAGAAGCCAGGGCATTGATAGAGTCACAAGAATGTTCAAATAGCACATGATAAAATCTGAGTAATTCAACAGAAATCACTATGCATGGTTGAGAAGGGGCAGTAGGGAAGAGGCCTGAACACAGGAGCACTTGAGGAAGTGGTGCACATGCACAGCTTAGGATAATCACAGTAGCAAACCTAGAAATATGTCAGTGTGCAGCAAACATACAAAGTCAGCAATGAACAATCAAAATACAGGCAGAGGAGGGAAGAGCACCTTGGTTCACACCTGCTGTGACAATTAAAGATCAGTGTAATGCAGCCCACTAACAGTTTTCCAGTTGTTTTGGTCAAGTACTGGAGATATGAGTCGATAATTGAAGGTATGACTGCTGTCCAGCTATCATAAAGCCAGCCTGAAGCCACATGTCAAGCAGAATAGTCAAGATCCTCATCAAAGGATGGTTCATCAACATGATTGAAGTGTTGAATAGCACAAGCATCATTGATGGCACTGTCTTCCAGCAGGGAGGGGCTAGTCATAGATGGCACAGGTGGTGGGGATGATTTGAGGTTCAAAAGATTGCTCAAATGTTGAAGTAGACATTGCCATTTGGTATCTTGACCTGGAATGACAACATTAGTTTGCATTTTCCACTTGTCCTTCCATTTCTTCAGACTCAAGAAATGTTGGCCCATGCCCAAGCTGGTGCTGGGAAGCACACACCAGGTTGCAGAATAGGAACACATATCACAGAGGATAAACACACCATGAGAACTGGGGTAACCCTGCAACTGCAGACAGGTGCAGACCATCATCCAAAGGATGCTCACCTCAAGCATTGTGAGCAAGCTCACTAGATGGTTTGGATACACTCTGGAGGTGGCATCATGAGGGTTTCAGGAGGGAAGGTAGAGGTGGTGATGATGATTAAGTGGGATATATATGGTATAAGTTCCTCAACTGATTCACACATCTATTCTTAGCACAAGCCAGGTAAAGCCAGTGTGGATAGTGGGTCTCTTAGATACATCATTCACATCACAAAAACTATATCTGAAAGACCAGAGATGCTGCCAGAAACTGGTGCCTAAGGTGCAACAATAAATGCAATCTTCTCTTTATTATCTGTGATGGAAACATCACAAACAGCAGTAATGACAGGACTATCCCCTGTATCATTCTTAACATCCTTGGCATTGACCCAAAAGTCGATCCAGAGCCTCTGATGTTCTGATCCATTGGAGAAGGTTCCAAGCAACTCAATTATGGAAAGGTATACTCTGGTTTGTATGAGTCCAAGGGTTATGTTGTCCCATGAGTGCACTCTTCACTTCTTGCATCAGTGTAGTCACTGCAACAATGAGTTTCAGGTATATGGTTGTAGTAAAAGTTGGGAAACTGACAGAGCAATCCAAGCCTGGAAACCATCACAAACATGACAGTCAAGTTCTCTTGATGCAGTTCCTCAATTGTGTTCATTTCAATGCTCTGACATCACCATTGGAACTGGAGATATACCACTAGATGAGGAATGTCATTGGGATCAATCCTGCATTCTACAAATACATATTCACAGTTGATGTGGATACCATATGCCTGTTCTTGTGGGTTGATCCATTAGAAGCTAATGTCCATTTCAGCAAGTAATGCCAAATTTGCTTGATCATTTGGTAGCATCTGCTGCAGATGATTCCAGTGTTATTGGTATCTGCAGAGAGACAAAGTTAACAAATGAAGAGGGTCTGGTTGTGTCTGGAATTCTCATGTTCCATATGTAGTTCCTTTTTTATAGAAGATAATAATGCATGGGGTGAGTGCAAGCCAGGTGGAAGTGAACAACTTAAATTCTGATGAGGGAAAATGTGGCCCTTGTTTGGTATAAACCTGCTTGATCACATACCTATGCAGCATGGCCTGTAGTATGCATATTGGCAATGTTAGGATATGCCCTACCACAAGCATTGTTTAACTTTTTGGGTAACATGAACAAGAAGAAGGAAATATTACACTGGGATTTGCTTGAAAACATGCATGATAAAATGGTTTTTCTTCCTTTAATCTATTTCAGCAAAGAAAATTGTAAAATGCTTGCAGTGAACCTCTAAGTTTAGCTAATATAGTCCAGTAGTCTACCAAACAATACATTATTTTTGTATGGTTGTGGCTATTCAAGAGATGGATTGGGTGACTTTTTTTGGAATGGTCATGGATTCAGCAAACAGGTGTGTGAAAGGCACACTACCTGATGCCTGTGCTTTAATGCTGCATAAATCTTTGAATGCAACAGAAAAGGCAAAATTGGCTGATTTGAGTGCAGCAAAGGAAGCTTTAATAATGCACACATCCCTATCTGAGAATGCTTGGAATTCTCTAAAGGCTGGCTTCTGAAAAAATCTACAAGCCACCTCAGTGTAGGGATCACTGGATGAACTTGACTTGGATTCCTCCTTTGTGTCCTTTGCAGCAGCAACAACCCTCTTATAGGCATCCAACACTCCCAGCACATGCATTTCAATATCCTCCAGGTTGGTGGAAAATACTGTGAGATTTGCTGCCCTGGCCTGATCAGCCTTAGCTCTAGCAGCTTTCCAGGGGCCAGCCAAGTCTTCATCAACCTCCTCATCCTGCTGGTAATCCCAATGCTGCTGATACTCCTTGAGATGTTTTTGTTTCAGAGCATGCCCATATTCAACCAAGGCATCCAAGATGAAAGGTGGTTTTTCTCTCTTGACCACACTTGACTCTCCCTTGTTTCCCCCCAAGGTGTGGACATACCATGGCTTGTCTGAACCCCAAGTTTTCCTGTCTCTAGAAAACACAGTCCCCTTGACTCTGAGACCTGTTTTGCTGGAATCAAGGCAAGTGGTGAACCTGGTTTCTCAATTAGTCTTGTTCCATAGATTAAATTCTCCACATACATAAATGCTAGTTTTATTGCCTCTTGACTGGCATACCCCTTTGTATAAACTGCCAGGTCATGGAATTTTGAGTACAAGCCAACTTTTGTTTCTGCCAGGCCCAAGAGGAGAACCTTCTGCAAGGCTTGCTGTGCCTCTTTGAGTGACAAGCCAGAAATCCTCTTGTCAAAATCTTTGACATGTTCTACCTCTCTTTCAAAAGCCTCCCTGACTCCCTTGGGCTCCTCACAGCGGGAAGAGGTCTTGAAATTATCCACAAGTTCTCTGCACCAAGTGAGCATGACTGTGTCTAAAGAGTGCCAGCTTAGTGTGCAGTTTTACTATACCCAGCATATTAAAACACACCTCCATCATAATCTAAACACTTCAATTAAACATCTGAGACCTTCCAAAAATACCATGAACTTACCTCCTCCCCCAAGGTAACTTGCAAGAGTGAACTTCCCTCTGACAGGGAATATGATGACATTAAAATACTTGCTCAGCTTTGGATGACTGATTGCAGTGACCTGAGGGGCTATGTTATTTCACAAGGTCATGTGTGCATAATCATTCATACCTTCTGAATATCTGATGGTAACCTTGTTGGATTTCTTGAGACCTATGGAATTTTTCAGTAAGGCAATGATTTTTACATGGTAAATTTACCAAAACAGGTCCAATTATAGTGTCTTGTTGAACACCAGTGACTGGATCAATAAATGGCTCTGAAGAACAAAAGTGAACTTCATTCTCATTCAAGACACCATATGGGTCTGTTATACCACCATCAGTACAAAAACCCATACAGTGAGAATGAAATATCTATACCTGGTACAACATATGCTTCAATTGACTCAGTCACTGGGATGTGAAACCTTTGCACATAGCTGTCAAGCAATTTTGTTAGGACTACCTCCAGTTTTCTGAACAACAGCTTCAGCTTCATTGGATGGAAGCCAGCTTGGAGCAATTCCAGTGTTGTTTCATACAAGCCAAGTGGTTGGCCTGAAAAGGGTGTCCTCCCCACAAACTTTTGCATTGGAACCTTCCCCAATTCATAAACTTGCTCCTCATCCTCATCCATCTCCATCTTGTCCACCTCACCCTCATCTTCATCCTGCTGTTCCTGGTTGTCCCATGGCCTTAGCCTCCCTATACCCAGTGCACGTGCTTCCCCTGCAGTCCTTCTTTGAATACGACTGATAACAACATGCCCTGCTTTTTCCACTGCCCTCCAGACCCTAAGCATAGACTCAGGCCTCCCCCAATCAATCAGTTCTTTTACCTCCTCATGGAGGCCATGAGCCATGAGTTTCTTGATTACTTCATGGGGAACCTTGTTGTGAGTAAGATTGACCAGAGTCTGGGCTGATAATTGACATGGCCCAGTTACCCTTGAAGGAGCCAACAACTCAAACATTCTTTGGGACTCAGGGAGTGGTTTGGCAAGGGAGATCTTATTTTGTGACCTCCGAATCCAAATTTTACACCTTCCATCAGCAACCTGCTCCTCAGGGTCTGGATGAAGCATCCACATACCCTTTGCCCCTCCAATTCTACCCTGTACAGCAGTTGGTCTACTGCTATATCCCATCCTCCTCATGATCTGAGTCAGACCAGCCCCATTCATCCACCCACACCCATCAGTGTAAGTTTTCTCAGCTGGGGCTTTTCCACCACCCCAGTCAGCAGGAGTCACATCTTAAGACACCCAGCCTTATCAATTGAAGCTCAAGAACATTGCAGACAATGACTTACATTCATCATCAATAAAACATATGTTTTCCTCTTCAAAGGCAATTGTTGGGACGGAAGTGGACAAACCTAATGCCCAACGAGCAGACCATTTACTAATTGGCTGTGTTGAACATGAGCATACCACAAATGCGCAGAGCAGTTTACCATACCTGATGGCTATTCAGCTTGAAGGGGTTGTGCCAGTTTATGAAGTCCATGAAGGGCAACCTGTAATGGTCACCATCCTGGGGGTTGCACTGGTGCCCAAAACCTTGATTGTTCTCCACCATATAGACTCCACCCTCCTTCGCATGGAATGGAAGGAAAACTCGACCACAAAGGATGAATTTGTGACATCCAAAGAATCTCCGTACCTCATCCCCCTGTTGGTAAAGGAAGCTGTCAGGAACCCTGACCTGAAGGATTCGCCGTGATCCCAGATACCGTGCAAAGCGGTGGGAGCGCCTAATCTCGGGCCTTTCGAGCTGAATGTAGAAGGACCCTTTACTCCTTGCCTCCTTTAGCCTCGCTACCTGCTGTATTCTTCCCCCATACCATCCATCCTTCCCATGCCACGGACCCATCCCTCCCAGCCCGCGCCCCTTGTTCTCCAGGATGGCAGCTTGCTCACGATCGTACTCCACCCTAAGATGAACTGGTGAGATACGGTCTCTCAGCCAAAACACTCATACCCTACGTACCACACCTCCATGGCTTCCGCAGATGCATTTGTCCGCTTTCCAGTCATGACATTAGAGACCCGAGGTGCAGTTTCAGCATTAGTGCCGCACAACTGATCTACGCGCTCTCCGGTTACATCGGACCAAAGCCACGAACCATTTGTAACACCGCGAGCCAGCTCAAAAATAGTCCCCCACGGAACTCGCTTCTTGTCAAGTAGAGATTGTATATACTGGTCGTGGGCGATGATATAGGGGTCTAGGGTGTCAGCGTCTAAGGTCTGACTGGCCGGTGACGACCCTGCGCACGCGACCCCGGATCCCGTCCTCCGGACTTTGGTGGGATTGATCGAAAAGGACTCGGCGTGTGTAATAGGACGTTTCACGCCTACATTCCTCGCGTCAGACGGCCGAGAAGGGCGCTGGGGACTCTCGAGACGGAGGTTGTTCGCCATTTGAACGTCAATCGAGGAAGAGGTACTAGAGGATCTTGACGATCCGGGGGCTGATTGGGAGCCGTGATCTATCGTAGACAGAGGATAGTCAAGAAGAAATGGAGAGCAAACGTGAGGCATACCAGAGACTTGACTTGCCAGATAGATTTGAACAACGTCCTCTTCAGGGTATGCGTCGTCGTCGTCGTCCTATCCCAAACGTCAGATGTATAAAAAAAAGTTGAGGTTTTTTCACGCACGAAACTGATAGGCATGTCGCTGACAAGTATTGTAATGGTGCGAGACTTTGGTTGATGCGTTTATCGATGGTAGTGGTTCAACGTTCAGCGTGGGCCCAGTCTCAGGATCAAACCGTCGCGCCTCGAGGCTAACGCCGGAAGTGACTGACACGCTCGAAGGTACAGTAGAAGCCGCCTTAGCACGTGCACTTCCTTTGGGTAGTCTCGCAGTCTCTCCTTACGATGCCAAAGGAAATCACACGTCTATGCTTTCCAGAAAAATGCTCAAAATATCGTTGCACAGCTGCCCAGGTATTGGTAACATAGTCCAGTGCAAAAAAAAAAAAAAACATTAGCACATCATTACAAAAGATCTTACACTCCGCGTATACAATAATAAGGCGAACGCAGTGTACGTTCTACTTGCGGGCGAAGGTAATCTGCAATACTCTGTTAGGTGGTCCTCGTCCGGCTGACGTGCATTACATACCTTAATTTTGTTCTCTCCGTCCAGCTTGTAGTTGTGCAATGCATCTTTCGCGACACTTGCGCTTGCCTCGTCCACATATTCCACGAAGGCGATATCTTTCTTTGTTGGAATGAGCCGAACTTCGTACAAATTGGGATACCTTGGGATCCCACCAGTCAGTGCGCGAATCGAGCAAAACCAAGGCGGACGCACTGAGAAAATAGTGCCATAAGTTGGTCCTTTGTAACGTTTTCGGGAAGGTTTTGCAGGAAAAGGATCTTGTTCGGTGGTAGGTATTCGTCTGGCATTTGGACGGCAGGACGCTTGGGCGCCGGAATTGCGGAGACACCAGCCACTTTAAAAGACAGTTAGGCTATGGACTTGGAACACAAAAACGACGTACGTCCTGCTGCTGCCAGTCTCTTGCTGCGCAGTTTTTGCTTCAGAGGGTTGGTATAGCGGGTAAGTTCTAGAGTGCGGGAAAAGATTTGAGTTGAAATGGCACAGAGTTGAATTGGACACATACTCTTATGCTCGCTTCTCCTGCTTTTATGCACTTCGAGATTCTGAGGGGCTAGGCGTTTGACAACAGCATCTGAGCGCGTTCTCGCAAACGAGATTTGCTGAGGCCAATCAACAACGTATCAATGCATAAAACAAGAAGACATACCATCGGTTTCGAATACAGAGGAAAACCACGGACTTCTTTCAAGGCTTTCGCTGCTACCTCGGGCGAAGCAAACGAGACGAATGCTTGGCCGCGCATCCGGAGGTTACCATGAGCAACGACATCGAGGACTTCACCATATGACTTGAAAAGACCTCGTAGCGACGCCTTCAGTACTATGCACCACAGGCTAGGTGGTCAGATCCAGTGCGAGAGCCAGCGATCAGCGGAGGACACGTACCATCGATTCCGACCTTTTCATTCAAGTTTTGAATGTACAAAGTTTCGCAGGCAACCTCTGGTTGAGCTGGAGTGGAAACGCCACCCTGGCCTGGTACTGCAGGAGGGACATTTGGCACGGGTGTCCCTGTGATTGAGGTGGTCTGTGCGTCGGCCATGGCAGTCGAGACAAATTGTCGTTATTTACGCTTGCTTGGTCCCCGCCGTCTTCATATATCCATGCACTTCCATTTCTGTCAACTAACTTATTGGACTGCAGACTCCAGTGACTGGCTGGACTCTGCACTGGACTCTGATCATGGGGCGCTGGACGCAGTACGATGAGGTTTGTCTTCATATGGACTTCCTTCCTTGTTGTTGACGGAAGCACGCAGGATAACTACAGACTACCTGAGGGAGTAGAGCGGATAGGATACGACAGCGACACTGGGCGGTATTATTTTCGTGATAACGACGGCCTTCTCTATAAAGGCCCTGAGGGATCTGAATTTGGTGAACTCGTCCAAGGTAGCGTCTTTCCAACTCTTTGACAACGACAAGGGCCAACGTATTGGAAAGTTTCCGAGTTGCCTATCGCCGTTGCACCCCAAGTCGACGACGACCACGATGATCTCGAAGCAGCGCCTACCCAACGGAATGGCTATCGCCAACTTGCAATAGATGAGGTTGGTCAGCCATTGTTGGAGTTGACGAGTTGGTGACACTAGTTCTCCAGCACGGTTCACGTCATACCCTCCGAGGCGGCTCTTACCGCACATTATTTCCTTTTTTCCTTGTCGTCTCGGTCGTGTTGCTCCTTGTGTGGCGTCTTGTTTTACTCCCTACCCGTGTTGCACCGGCTCCCTGCCCAAGTACAACAATATCGTATATCGTCCAATCCGGTGACACCTGTTACGACATCGCCCGCAGCCACAATACGACTTTGGACAAACTCCTTATTGTCAACCCGCAGATTGTTTGCAGCAAGTTAATGCCGGGGGATAGGGTCTGTGTGCCGGACGAAGGTTCATCCATTAGCAGGCGTTTCGGTGGACGCGTTTGAGTGTGACTTTGATGATATCTTGGACCCGAGCATTTGTATGACACTATCTGCATTTCCATTTTGCACCTGTCCGGGACCTGTGTAACTCGGCTTTACGATTGCTGTCCACAAGAGTCCGCAGTGTGAAGTGATGACGTCAGATGGTAGCTTTGCACAGCCACAGTGGCATGTTCAAGTTGAGACAATTTACGACCCGATGACTTTCCCTCCCATTCACTCTCCTGCACGACCTCTCACGACTCACGATAACCTGACATGGCCTTTGGCGATCATTTTCAGAGAGGATTCCCATGTAAGCTCTCCCTCTACCTCGCCATCCAGCAGGTGGCTGACAGCAGCACCACAGTCGTACTTGGGTTGATCATCTTCTTCAGTATTATTCAAGTGGGTCCCCTTCGTTGTCTCTGTCGATGACAGATGTGTTTATGGGTTCCCTCCAGCTTGCTATTTCCGCATGGCTTACATCCCGATTCAATGCACGCCATGACTACTTCAATATTTCTGAACGAGATCGTACTCGCTTCATTCTCTTCGCATCGATATGGACAACTGTTTTGTCTTCATGTTACCTCTTGCTCTTCTTTACATCCCAATCCAGCGTGTTGAGCAGTGTGTTGTCCCTTATGATCTTGTAAGTTCAGTCGTGTAGGTTCCCATGCAAATTAACTGGCTTGTCCATTTAGCTTGGTCCTCACGTGGATATTCTGGACTGCTGGAGCAGCCAGCATCACAGCCTCGCTTGGCGGGGGGCTTAACTGCAGGCGAGTTCTCGCAGTGCATGTCTTTACGTTAACTGCTAACTCTTGCGCAGCAACACCGTATTCGTATATTGTGGCCAGCTAAACGCAATGGAGGCGTTCGCCTGGATTCTATGGTGCGTTCATGCGACAGATTATCAAAACAATGCTAATATCTATCTTGACAGGATCCTTACTACATTCCTTCTCATCGTCGTGGCTATCCGTGGAATACTTTCCGCACGACGTGGTGATGGTTTCCGAGGACAACTTTTCGCTTAACGCGCTTGAATAGTGCACTACCTTTGTCACCTCTACTCTCCGTTTTTCTCCGTTCGCCTTTATTAATGCGACCCCCTCTACCTCTACAGACGAAACTGCGACGCCCCTCTTTGTATCCATCTATATTCGACGTAACGTGCACGCTTTTAACATAGTACGATTCTTGACTTGTGCTCATGGACATACATATTCTTATCCCAGTCCCGTATGTACTTGGATATGCTGTTAGCTATACAGAGCAGCATGACGTACACTGTCAATAGCGCTCTATCACATTACTGGGAATAGGTAGGGCATTCCATGAACATGGTAAACATTCGTCTGGTTTGTTCGGGCTGGTTGACATTAGGCTTGTGAAGTTACGTAATCACGGCAGGAAAACTCCTGAATTTCCCAATGCGAAAGTAGAATGTAGCGACATGAGGGAACGATTACCAGGATATGCAAGGTATTGGATTGAATGGTTTAAGACTGCCACTCCAGCATCTCTTTCCCAAGGATTCCCGTAGTATGGTCTTCATAAATTCAACACTGCTCGGCCTGCTGCTGCCCCTACAATTCCAAGTATGAGCGTACTTACCAGACCCGATATGCTGCTGGCCCTGGCTGCAAAGTCACCAGGAACACCATTAAACAGAACGAGTGTAGGCATCGACTGATAAGTCTCAGAGGGATTACCACCTGTTAGATTTGCACCATTCGGCTTTACGTTTTATCGGCGCGTCATCAGTGACACTCAGAAAGGAACACGAATGAACATACTCCAATCGGAAGAGATTGATCTGTGTACTGACACGCGGTGGAAGCGCATAGACATTCTCCAGCAATGGGGTCCCAGAATGGTGTGGAATAGTTTGCGGGCACTTAATAACGAGAAGCACGTAGGGGAACAAAACTCGTCGACAAGAATTAGTCAGACGGGCAAAGAAAACTTACATCGAAATCTTGCCTGTTGTCCAGTTGCTACCTGTTGCGGAGGGTCTGGGTTCGAAGGGGATGGCTCTGATTGAGGACAGCCATACTGGACAAACATAATCGGCTAGTCAACGACGTTCTGTTTATTATCGGTAGGCACAAGCCACTCACACAAGTGAAGAAGGGGTAATCTGGGAATGAGCATTCCTGCAACAGCCCCGCTTCGTTCGTTGGTATGCCGTTACAGATCTGCACTGACGAGTCGACATCCGGAGTCTTGCATTTCAGCGCGTCCAAACTATCAAGTTCTGATATCGGTACAGGGTTCTGAACCCAGGCGAGAAGCTGTTCGTTTGAGACAATCCAGACATCTTGCTGCTCCTGTACCCAATCCAGGAACCCGTTGATCATATTGATAGTCGCAGTCGATGCATCAGATCCTGGGTAAGTAAGCTATATCGACATGCTTCGCTATGAGTATACCAGCAACCAAAAAGTATTTGCTAGAATGGGTGAGAATGCCAACGTACGGAAATATGAATGGGGTGGGTGTACAATCCGATGGGTTGCTTATCACCGTTGTAATGGGCCGTGAATGTGTTCTTCATGTACTCCAAGGTAGCAGTATTATTTACTGTCGAATCACCATTGGCGGCGTCCAACCATGGATCCATGAGGTGCGGACCATCCTCCCCAAGGTCGTCGAAGAACGCGTACATCGGGATTTCCCAAAACCCTGGTATTTGGGGCTGCCCCTTGCAGATGTTCGGAGTCGTCAAGCAGTCATTTGCAAGACCATAATCGAGCGTGTACGGCCAGTAGGCGTCAGTATCCGGGTCTGTAACTGGGATAGATGATGTTACGGAGGAGTCGTAGGTGAAGTTAGCATCCGCGAGGAGATGGAAAGTTGCATTGGTATAATTAAGATACGGGGCGCGGAAACCTTTGATGGCACTGAAGGGGATTCCAGCAAGCGCGTTGAGGGCAATCAGATTTCCATCGATCTCACTCACAGGCGGTGACCCCACATGAGTCATCCTGCGGTAATGCACGATAAGTGAGTAGGAAGAAGGCAAGACACGTCGTAGAAAAGACTTGTTGCACCCACGTGTGATCAGCAATCTCATTTCCCGCAACGTACCAGTCTGCAACGAGCGTGTAGTTGGTATAGGAAATCGAAGTAAAGTATGTCATCTTGATGGGATATCCGTTCGGGTTCATCCGCTGTGCAAGAAGCTGGTTGATGGCATCTAGTGTGTAAGATTGGATAGCATCATCTGCAGTGAAGACAACGAATTGCGGAACCTCCGACTAAGAGAGGGCTTTGTAAGCTGGGTTGTAAAGTGGGTTGCGAAGACGGACAGACTTACGGGGTCAAGCCCACCAGGCGGACTTGCGCTCGCGCAATTACAACTGGGTAGCTTACACCTGTTGGGATCACATTGGTACCCAGAAGCAGCAGGGCTTGTCGTCGGACCACTTATCCCACCATCTTGGGCGGCAACTAAGTCCGAAAGTCTCACCAATAGCAAAAATAACAAGGTTGCAAAAAGAGCGAAGACGCCCATCCGCTCCGCAAGCAAGACGCAACGAGTTGGCCGAGAAATAAAAAGAAGGTTACCAGAGAGACAAAAGAATAGTTTTGTCAGAGCGGCCCGGGTCCCCTCAGCCGTCGGGTAGCAAAATGCCATTAAAACCTTTTCATGACAATTAAGCGGCCCTCCTGAACGCTTACCGTAATTCGTTCTCGCTGAACCCGGCCATCAGAACTCCATATCGACCACGGGACATAACCAGCAATGGCGCAGATCAACGTGCCAGCCTGGCCGACATCATCGGGATCGGGTTTGAACACCATAACACAGGGGCTAATTCATAGATCACGTGCGCGTGGTCCAAAACCTTGTTCAGTCGAAAATTCGGTCACCACTACCCTTGAAGTTGAAGCAATCAAGGATGATCAATCCATCAATATGACCGTCGTTGCCTGAGAGATTTGGCTGACTAGAGGAACCACGATGCACCTGAACTTATGATTCCTCGTCTATACTGTCACTATCAGGGGAATGCATGACAAGGTGAGTGCTCCACCGCTACAGTTGCCGTTTTCGGGACAGTTCTACTATTGTGCGGAGTTGGATGATCCAGCACGTCCTTGGATGGTTACAGTCCTAAGATGCGGCTGTGGTGCACCGGCGCAGGATCACTGCATTACTGTAAGGGACGACGGAGCCAAGAACTCATGGCGCAGCAGGAGCCTTGTTTTCACCCACTATCTCGGCGGCCCCCAATGAATCGGCGGTGGTCTTCGTACCAAGACCAACGACCCAATTCCCCGTGATATGAATCGTTGAAACGATCGGAACAATCCATCAGAACACCATTGTATGCGCCGAGACACCGCTCATCTCCCTCTTGGCCAGGTCAGGTGTTCCTCTTCTCTCCCCCAGGCCTCACGTGCAATATCGGTATACGATGCGCCTCGTGCCGAAGTGTCCACAGGGGTAATACATATGCCAATTGTGGTCCTCTCACCTACTGTAGCCTTCTCTAGAACAAGGAGCGCTGCGCATCAGTCTATCGCGTTCCCATTGCCCTGAGACCGCACCATTCGACCTGGAATCATCTCCAATGCCAAGACGAAAGGAGTGAATAATAATAATCCCTCAACTAGTCCTTGGAGTTACACATACCCAAATGCTTCACCGCTCCATCGCTCTGTCTACGTCATCAACCTTGGAGCCATGCAATTGCGCCCATTATGGTGTGGACACAGTGAGACTATGAGCATGTTCTTTAATTTAAGCTGAACCAGCTCCTTACCCCCATTTCAGTTAGGATCGCTTCCCAAAGGCTGTGGAGTCTTGATAGCCGGATATTTAGTGGCGCCGTACTTGGCATACACTTGTTCAGTGGAGCCCCTGACAAGGTGAACCGGCATGGACCTCCCCGAGCGCACGAAGACGTCCCCTCCACAACACTGGTATGTCAAAGCTTTCTAAAACGCATAAATACTGCCCCTCTTGTCATTCATCTACCCACTATCTTCACTTCATTACATCCTCCAGCTAGATCTTTGCTATGACAACTACAAGCCACACTCAGGGTACAGCTCCTTACTACTATCCCATCGTCGGGCGCAAGTCTACAGGGGGTGTTTATGATCGCATCCCTATCGAGGGCATGCAAAAACATCATCCTAAGCAGTTCACACTTTTTGTTCTCAGCTACGCTGCCGTCCAGGGCGTGCCGAATCCGTCCGTCGGTACTGTCTTCCCGGGCGCTGAATTGCCCGCCACTTCGTACATGGAGATTGCTGGAATCCACGGGAAACCTTACCAAGAGTACGCTGGCGATCGGAAGACCCCAGACGAGAAGGCGTCGGACTATAACGCAAATGATCGCAAGGATACCCTACCCATCCCTTCACGGTTCGGTGGTAAATTTGTTACATAACTAAGGTTGGTGTGCATGCTAAGATTCGATTTTAGGTTACTGCAAGTAGGTGGCTTGCAGTGTGATATGGTATTTGCATGATAAACTTGTGTTAGTCATGGATCAGTCTCCTTTACCACTTGGCATCGCCCGTACATGTTGCTCATTGAGGTTCGAAAACCAAAGAGTTCCAATTACCTTTGTTGACTGGAGTGTTCATACAGCAAGCCGTTGGCGATGTCGCTGACCGCATTGCGGCGGAGATCGAGAGAACCAACATCGGAGAGCGCGGAAAATGGATCCGAGAGGCGAAGAAGCTTCGTTTTCCGTACGTTTGATAAGTGACTACGATACCATACCTCTGATAACGACCGTTTGGCACAGGTATTGGGACTGGGCTGATCCACGGGTCGCTCAGGAAGGGCTTCCGCCTGTGCTCTACGAAGATCAACTGGAGGTCACGGTTGCCGGAGGCAAAAAGACGACCGTCCAGAACCCCTTTTCGTACTACACCTATCAAGGAGGCATCCCTTCTGACTTCACTGACCTCGAGAATTCGACGGTAAGATCACGGGTGGGAGGCTACGATTGGGCTACTTAGCAGAACGTTTCTAGACACGTCAAACAGCATATTATTCGAAATGGACGCGAACCTACCGGCACCCTCCAAACACCCCAGAGGGTGGGAGCGATATCAATGCCCTGCAGCAGTTAGTAGCTTTCTCCGTTCATACGTCAGGACGTCAATTAACTGCGCTGAGATAGAGCCCTCAAGGCTCAGGCTGTGAACATTCGTACAAAAGTCGGGTTACTATTCACATTCTCGGACGGGGAAGATCCTGCCCTGGCGTACGTTTTATGTATCGTACCTGAATTTATGCTGACGGTCGTAGTTATGACGAATTTTCGAATTCGGTCAATGAATCGCGCAGGGAAACGGACTATCGCAACGTCGGCTCCCTCGAGGCTGTGCACGGAATTATTCATGGCACTATTGTAGGTGTTTGATTATCAGATGTTTCAACGTTACTAAAATGTTACAAAGGGCGGGAATGGGCACATGGTTGGCGCTTTCGCTCTATCACACTGAATAACTCACACCGACTGTTGTGCCTAGTCTGACCCAGACTATGTGAGTCACTACACTACAATCGAGCCCACCATCGTGACCGACACAACCCCATGTGCAGGCTGCCTTTGATCCCATCTTCTTTTGTGGGTCCTTCACCTGGTGCTGGCCAGCTGTTTATCTAATATTTCGCTAGTCCACCACAGCAATGTAGATAGGATCCGTAAGTATAAGAAAGGCATGATTGGAATTTACCTGCTGACCGTTCGCCACAGTCGCATTATGGGAGTGGTGCTACAGGGACTATTGGATGGGAGATGGATATGTGAAAGATGATGTAGCATATCCTTGGACCCAGGTTCGTACGACACTGTAAACCAGAAGGTGATGCTAACAGCTTTTTAGCAACGTGGGACTTACGCACAGGTGTACAACGAGCAAATCCTCCCAACTGGTGCTCGCGGAGCCCTATACCCATTCAGAAACGAGAAAGGCGAGTACTGGACCTCGGAGCAAACCCGATTCCTAGACGCCGATTCCTACCCGAAATGTATGTCTCCTCCTCCCACTCCGTTGGGGTTGTCTCAACGTTGTCTCTGTAGACTATTCGTACCAAGAGTTTCTAGGTGTTAAGGTTGACCAGAAGGCCACTGACGATGAACGCCACGCAGCTCGCGCAAGGATTGCTAAGTTTTATGGCTTTGATCCTCAAACCTCTGTGAAAGGCAGAAACAATGGCGATTGGAGCCATGTGACGGTTCCCAAAGCCAAAGACCGAGGACTTTCCGAGATCCTGAAGGAGATTCCTAACTTCCGCGTTTTCATCGTCCTCGTTCGTCTTCCAGAGCACGCGTTCAATAGGTCGTACAGCTTCGAATTGTATCACGACCGTGGCTCTGCACCTCAGCTAGTGGGTATAGTCACAGTTTTCGCCCGCCCAGACCATTCGCCTTGCAAGGCTGTGCCCAGCGTCGGGAATCGGGATCAATTGTCCGGGGTATCATACCATTGCCTTTCTCCCTAGTGAACGACATCATCGTGAACAGTGGTATCGACAGAACAAAGGCGACGGTGGATACCACCGCGGCTGATATCACGAAGAACCTCTCTGGCAAGCTGTTGGATATGACAGGCAAGGTACTCGCCAGCGCTCAGGGCGGGTCGGAAGCCGCAGCCGTGCCAAAGGAAAAGAAGGCATCCTCTGATGTCGTCCCCGTGGAGGTGACTCTGTATACTTCGGCCGTCGCTGAGAAAGTGGACGATGAAGGACATCCCGTCTACTTGTTCGACTGGCGGCCCCACAACGCGTTATTCCCGGTGAGCAGAACTCCTACCATCATTTCCATGTCTGACTAACCGGCGGCGATTTTCCATATCCAGAACGGATGGAAAGCCGAAACTAAGGAAGCTCTCTAAACCAACTTCTTGCACAGACTCGGTTTATCACCAGTGTGAGTGTATAATATGATGATATGTATGAGAATCACTGTAAAAGAGATGATGAGTTCGTACGATGACACCACCTATAAATCCCTGATGAAACTGACTTGATGAATACTCCGATCCGATGGTAGCTTCGGAGACTAGTGCTTATTCACATACTAACCTCTCCGCGAGGCTACACTTGTCTCACTCTTGCATTCTCACTGTATGAGGTTGAGTGATTCCAGGTAAGCTTCTGAACTTTTTGGTGGACAACTTCAGGTTGGCAGATGTTTGTTTAATTCTCTCACCACCATGTTCTCCACGGAAGTCTGACTGGTACAACAGGCTATGAGGAGCTTTCAAATCCTCGCAGGAGGAATTCAACCTTGCTTGAAGCAATGGGAATACAATGTGGAAGTAAGCATCTTCTCCAAGGTACAGTAATAATCATGCTGCAGATTCCCTGGCCTCCACCTGAGTTGTGGGGTCACCTATTATATCATCTGTCCCATGCAGTAGTACTACTTCTGGGATGTATCTGAACTTGGCAGCACCGAGTGCGGAAATCCATTGAAGAGCAAGTTAAAGACTGTCAGGGATATTCATTCCTACACCTTGTAGCTGATCTTACATACAACATAAGTTAACATCAATAGCTTCTGCCATTTGGCATACTCTCAGTGCTTGCATTATTCAAGGCAGCTTGGTCAGTCAGTTCAGTGAGGAGTAACTGATATTTTGAAACACCATCTGCTGCATCATGCATCATCCTGGACCAGTTAATTTTCATTTTAAAAAATGTTTGGTAACTAAGCCTTTCAATGTCTGATGAGAACACACCTCTGGAGTGGATCCAGGCCATCATCCAATGTAGGGGAGGCTGCTTGTGAGAGAATGCATCCAATCTTCTGAACATCCTAGCAGAAGTGTCACTGACTTGGCTCCTCAACACAGAAAACAAGTTACATTCACTCAAGACTCTCCTAGGGGTGAGGTTATTACTTCATCACTCATGCTGAAGTAATCAGCAACCTGTCAATCAATGTCAGCCAGTATCAAAGAAGATGCAGGTTTCCATGCTTTTTCTAATACTCTTGCAATCTCCAAGGACATCCCATGCCAACATACTAGTAAGATCTAGTATAGTATGTGGGTGTTTCACCTAGCAGACAACAAGGTTTGATAAAGTAGTTACCCTTCCTGTAATATCTTCTGCCAGTGCCTGCCTTTTGTCATCATCAATCTCAATGAGCACTTCTTGGAGTTTCTTGATTTCTTGTATATCAGACAGAAGCTTCTGTCTAAAGAGTACATTTGATTAGCATGAGTTACCTCACTAAGAACAGGCTGTGGCACTTGTTGAACTTGGTGTCTTGATGGTGGGAACTAACATGCAATGAGCCATGATATTACTTGAAAGAATTGAGGTTTTCTTACCCAGGTTTCCAGTTTTCATAGACAGTAGCAGTTACTTGAAGGAACTAACCACCATGTCACATGAATGAGATAAATTTTAGCCAGCAAATAAGAATGGACCTGCCTCTGCAGCAAAGGGCCTCATTCTTGATTTCATTGCTTCCTCTCGCAACTTTGTCCAGGTAATGTCAATAGGTTTTGGGTCATCACAGAGCACTGCTGGGTCCTCAATGTGCATCAAGAACTTGACTAATGCCTCAATCCAATGCTGTTGCACTGTCTCAACTACTTTTCTGTCTTAATTCCCATGTTAGCAAGCTACAGCCTGAAGCACACATTGTGGACAATGGCATCCCAGTGCCCATACTCACCCTTTTTCATCTGTATGAAGGACCTACCACATACCATGAGGTTATATCACAAACACAAGCAGAGAAAAAATACATACAAGATTACTCAAGTTGGTGACACCAAACACATCCATGAAAAAATTGATGGCAGCTTCCTCAGTCACCACATCCTCCAGGACCTTTGACTGGTCCACCTCATCCACCTTGGAAGTCCATGGGTAGATTTGAAAGCAGCCCTATAAAAAAACTTACCCATCCAATGAGAATAGAGAAGTTGAGTCTACAATTTCAGAAGTATGGTGCCAGCACTTCCAACAACTAATGAATGAATGAATGCAGCAGGTGCTCACCTAATTTTTCGGATATCTTCCAGTAATTCTGAGCATACACCATTCACTGGGGACCAAGACATGGGCACCATTATAGTGTGAAAAGGGGTAGGGGTGTCAAGCCTTATCCCTGCCTTTGGATTGGCAACCTCAGTAACATCATAGCAACACTCTGAGCACTCGATGACTGTTGTTACTAGAAGTGTACCTGTGAGATGGAAAGAGGAGGTTCTCAGTAGAGAAATGAGTGGTTGGGTGGCTGGCAGTGACCAGCCAATTGCTTTGTGGAGAGCTAGGTATCAGCTCGCCCCAAATCCCCCATATGGTGCAATCAAAACATCTTCTGCTGGTGATGTGAGAAATGGATGGCTAATGATATTCTCAACGAGATCAAATGGTCCACTGATGCCAAGTTGTGTAGCGAGCTCAAAGATATTGCCCTGCCGCTTGAAATTGTGACCGCTACGTAAAACCTGACCATAATCACCTGGCTACTGCAGTTAGGCATAGTAGTGAAACACATGTCAGTCTCACCCTAATTTCTGACCTTGTTGGATAGAAGGATGTGGGAGAACCATCGACATGCCAAGTATATTTTACATTAGCAGTTGCCCCATCCCGCATAATACCAGGCAGTTGAGGAGCCTCACTCCAGCCCTGCAGAGATGTAAACTTTAGGTAGTACAGATGATCGATCGCATGGCATGAGAAAGTACACTAACCCATGGGTTCCAATCTCCAGCTTTCTGCGAAGAACAGCAACCAGAACATCGGACAACATCAATCGTCACCTTGCAGCCGACGCCACATGAATGCCTTGTAGTAACCACCCTTACGTGCTGGATAGATCGACGAAGGTGGGCATGTTCCATACAATGAATTTCAGGTTTCCATTCTTTGCCGAGCAGTCGCTCCAAGGAGCAAATGCGCAGAAGTTGTACCTCCTGCCACTCCAAAGGCTTAGAAGGACAGACAATGAACACGAGGTCTCGACCACAGCAGTAAACGAGGACTACTGAAAAGCAAGTCCGGCGCCATTTGTTCACGTAAGTAATGGCAGCAAAATCGTTATCCTTTGAGAGTGTGACCGAGCCATCTTCGACTTGTATACTCTTGGGGTTGACACCATACTGAAGAAAGTTATGAAGGGAAAGAGTCTGGCAATCTAATTCAAACGTGAAGCTGCTGGGATTCTGCCCAACGTCGTTATAAGGAAGAAAGTGCTGCTTGAATTCTATTGGCCCCGCTTTGGGTATTCACCCGCCGAAAAAACGGAAGCAACCAGATTGAGAGAGCACCAGGTTCATGGTGATAGGGATATTAGAATAATAATTGCTCCGCTTGGGCTCGTAAGAACATGCCAGTTTGACCTCGGCAAGCTTCCCAAAAGTTTCCGTGGGTAGCCATATTTGTATGCCATCGTTAGTCGCAGCGAATGTGCGGAACCGTTCAGCAGGAATGTTATGGAGCGTCTCTTTAGCAATAGCATCTCTCTGGAGAGCGTCGATGAAGTCTTGGCGTGACAACGGGACAATATCAGAACAATCCCGGAAACAGCTCGGGTCTTCCGCCAAAAAGTTACCAGAACACCCAGCATTCCGTTTTTGACCCCACGCAAAGATACTTTGGTCATTGGACGAACGTATGATTTCCAGCTGCAAACGACGAAACGCATTCTTCCCCTCCCCATATAACATTGGCATGTGTACACCAAGTAATCCCAGTAGCGAATATGCTCGGTCTTCCTCGCGTGTCGTGGTCCGGTCAGCGGCCCAGGACATAATCTGGGCAACACCAGGTCGCCCGGAACCCAGGCCATCTTGCAGGACATACACTGGGATTCGTGTGACCCCGCCGAGATGAGATGCTAGTTGCTTCTTGTCACCTAAGCGATTCCACGTGGAATCAAAAAAGTGGACGGCCTCGGGAGCTATGAGCTCTTGGAGTGTCCAGCCTCGAGTGAACCACTTGGCTGACGAGTGGATAGTGCCGACTTCGTCCTTGTATAACCAGGAGTCCCAAGTAGCGTCGTGGATATAGGCATAACATTGCTTTGCGTTTGCGTACCACCGGTACATAGAATTGATGGTTTCTGACAGTTCCGAGCTGCTCTTCTTATCGATGCAGCAGGTGTCCACCCAGACCCACTCCAGACCATCCTTTTGGGCTTGCTTGCAAGTGTCGATTATCTTCTTGTATCCGGTGCGCCTCCTAATCTCATTCCTCTTCTCATTCATAGTCGTGAGCTGTTCCATCTCCTGGAACGAAACCTCTTTCTCGCCATTCTCCGCTACACCCCAGCAATGCGACAGTATGGCATATCCTTTCTCCGCAAGAGCCAGGCCATAAAACTCTCCCGAAATCTCTTTTGAAAGGTCGATGCTTCTCTCATAGATACTCATTTCCAGGTCAAGTATGGCAGTGACGTGGATGAGTCGCATCTTGCACCATCGGTCTGTCAGTTGGTCTCGCCACTAATCGATTGATATTTGACACCCTTACTGTTACTACAAGGTTGGGAGACGCACAAAGTCGACGTAGATCCAGTGACAATACGGCAACAGTGGTGGTAAACAAACGTAACTGGACAAGGAAAGGTATCGAGCGATAGGAAGGTGAACGAGCACGGGCAAACAAGACAGTCAACGTGACGTGAATGTGTCTTTCAACAGAGGTGAATGCAGGTAATGTAAGTTTAATGCACGTGCTCGATGGCTATGGGCGCTAGTGGAATCTTGAACAGTATAACAATAATCTCACGAAAAGTGGTTCTGAAAACCCTATGCTGACCTGGCAAGGCACGAGCTCAGGATTCTGATCAGCCCAGTCCGCATGTAATAAGCATAGCATCTTTCGTAAGTCAGCGCAGGGCTCACCTCTGGCATTATTGCGGTCTGGTTTCTACTTCTGTTCGTAGACGAACAGGATGGGCCCGGGTTCAAGAGGTGACGGTAGGTAGTGACCAGTAAAAGGTGGAGACTGGAATGCAATGCCTTGCTATTCTACGGTGAACTCTCTGGGAAGCACACCAAGTTCGCCTCGAGGATGGTCTTTATTGATAGTTTCCGCTGTCTGCAATTCCCATTTCAACCAGAACGGTAAGAAAGATCAACAGAACTAAACAATACAGTATGATAGACATCAAAGGAACGAGTGGCATAGCAGAAAGGACACACATACAGGTATAAAGGTGACCAACCAGCTAAATGGTGTCACAAAATTGTCAAAACAACTTCCAAGCCGACAAAAGAAAACAAAAGCCCACTTTGCACTGCCCCACTACATATCTCTTCCGCACGTAATGCAACATCCGCCTAATATCTGACCACAAAAACGGGATGATGACGGTCATGACAGGTATTGCGGTTTCCCAGAATAATAAGTCGGTATGGAGATTAACGGACCACATCACTTCGAAATTTATGCCCTGTTGCAAGGCGTTGCATGTACTAGCGCGTGTATGGTAGGTGCTCAGGAGAGTGGACGCACGGAGTACCCGGTGAGGAGGGTCAGCGGGAGAAGGATGGTTATGGCCATTGTCAGACGACGCCTGGGGGATGGGAGCATTAGGAGCCCATGACATGTGTGCACACGAACAACAACCTACTTCGTCTCATTCATGTCGTACGATTTTAGCTATACACGAGGATAAGTACAGACACCATGAGTTGGGGGGAGACTGACACTAAAAGTTGAGAACACACTTGATGTGATCGTGTAGGCCCGCCTGTCTATGTCCAGTGTATACATGCAGACGCCGTCAGACAGTCACCAGAATGCAGAGGGACGAAACTACATACAAGATGTATCTTCGCCTTGTGACTCGTAAATCCCTGAGTTTTTGTCGCGCAATCCCTGGCTTCGACGAGCGCAATTCATTGATCTTCGCCGTACTGTCTCAGATCATATATAACTGATTTGAGGAACTCCATCACTCGCCTGTGCAGAGCGAGGCCGCCCGAAGAGATGCGCACTAGATAACGAAGTATAAGTCAAAGAGGTTGTGGGCGTGATGACGACAGGGCAATGCCTCGCGAGACGGTCTTGATATTAGCTTTAGCAAGAAGTCGGGTTCGAGCTGGAGAACCTTTCATGGAGCGCAATTGCAAACGTCCGCACACCCGTGTCTGGCTGGTGCAGTCGTGCCGTGATGGGCCCTGCAAAATTGACAGGCTCGCGGGAGGATGGAGATGACGGCGCCTAGATTCGTGTATCAAGTTGGCCTTATATACCTACCACATTGTGACGGGATCCATACCATTTCTGATGAGAAAGATGGAGATGGGCTGTACTTTTACATATGCCCTTCCAGCTTTCTTAAGTTCCTCGAGTGTTAATCGTGCCTTTTCGTGTCTCTTCCGGTCCTAGCACCGCGACTCAGTTCAGAACCAATTCGATTCACAAACCAACTTGGACCTACAGCAGATTCCCCATGTGTAATGACCATCCCAGGCAAAAGTGTAAGTCCCTTTGGCTTGTCGGCGATACGACGCCGTCACCCTTTTCAGTGAAGAAAACGGGTCGGGCGATGATGATGATTCTCCGCGAATCTATTCACCCAGCCCTCGGTTCGCCCCAACTCTTTCACGTCTGATGAATCTGACGTAAGGTCTCCCAGTTCCTCATGTCCCTCTGGCGCGTCGGCCATACAGGTATGACTCAGGACCCGAATAAAGAGGTGTTTAAGGTAGTAATATGCTTTTGAGCGGTGTTAACCGCATCGGTAGAGGACGTTTCCAGTGGGGAGAGGGTGCAAGTCTGAACATGTAAAATCTAGTTCATCAACGCGGACAAGCGACGCATGGGCCATAATGCAAATGCCAGTATACTTAGCACGTCCCAATTGACACCACAGGTGCTGATCTGCCGCACCTTGGCCATCTCACCGGCTCACCTATCAGTGGACAGCGATACAAATTCCCTACTGGACATTCCATCGACGGGGGACTGGACAGAAGAATAATCGATGAGGGTGATGATACAGTTCTGTCTGATGTGTCCGTAGTGTGGCTAGGCGGAGAAACGACGCGAGTCGATGCCTGGTTCTACACCAGCGCTGCCATGGAGAGCGAAGAGGATAGAGGTGCAGCGGAGGTGGATGACTTTCCTGCCAACACAGGCTCGGAAACAGTCTTTGAAAGGTAGTGGTTATGCCCGAACGAAACCGTTCTTGTCCTTAGAGGATTGATTCGCCTTGGACATCTTCGTTGAGTCTGAATCCGTGAAGTTGTTTTCGCGAGGCATGGGAGAGCGAGGTCGAATCTTCCTACACAAGAGACGACGAAGACCATGTCATTAAACACGGGGTCCTACGTATGACAGCTCGAATGGAACCACGTAGGCGCTGGTATCCTGCCCTGGTCGAGGCGCCGGGCGGTGTAAAGCAAAGAGGCAGTTTGAAAGGTGGTCAGTCCACCAAACCCCCGACACCCCCGAGGAAACCCCTACTCCTTGCGCCCTCATCGTCCTCGTTCGCCTCCCGGAGCACACATTCGACAGGCCGTCCAGCTGCGAATTGTGTTACGACCGTGGCTCTGCACCTCAGCTCGCGGGATGGTCACACGAGTGATCGCCCCACCTGGATCATTCACCTTGCAAGGCTTGTGCCCAGCGTCGGGAATCGGGATCAATCGTCCGCAGGGTCATACCATTCATTGTTTTTCTCTCCAGTGAACGACATCATCGTGAACAACGATATTGACTGTATCAAAGCAACAGTGGATACCATGCAACCGATGTCTCCAAGAACCTCTTTGGCAAGCTGCCGGATATGACAGGCAAGGTACTCGCCAGCGGTCAGGGTAGGAAGGAAAAGAAAGTGTACTCCGATGACTCGTCCCCGTGGATGTGACTCTCCATGCTTTGGCCATCGCTGGGAAAGTGGACGATGAAAGACACCCCATGTGCTTGTTTGATTGGCAGCCCCACAACACATTATTTCCGGTGAGTAGAACTCTCAACTACCATTTAGCGGTAATTTCCGCATCAAGAACGAATAACCCGGTAAGGAGGCTCTCTAAGTCAACTTCGGCCATTCAGCACATTCTTAGTCGCATTCGTTTTTTCTGATCGCCGAGCTAGTTCAGCGAGAATTAATTGATATTTCGAAACACCATCGGCCGCGTCGTCCATCATCCTGGACCAGAAAAACAAACTTGTTTGATTATCAAGTCATTATGATGTCTGGTGAGAACACGGACCGTTGGAGTGGATCCAGGCCGTCATCTGAGTTAGAGGAGGCTACTTGCAAGAGAATCCGTCCGATATTGAAAAGGCGCTAGTGGAAGTGTCACTAACTCAGCTTTCCGATGCAGAGAGGCGCAGAGAACGGCTTACATGTCTTCGGGACTGTACCAGGTCCGGAGTCATCGTGATTGCCTCATCATTCAGAAAGCGATCAGCAACCTGCCAATCAATATCAACCGCTACCAAAGAAGATGAGGGTCGTCGTACTTTGTCTAGCATGTGTGAAACCTCGGAGGAGATCCCGCGCCAGAATGTTAGTAAGATCTAGTATATGCATTTTTAGCCAGCGGACAACAAGGGTCACTAAAGCAGTCACCCTTCCCGCAACATCTTCCACCAGTGCCCGCCTTTTAGCATTATTGTTGTTGTTATTTCCGTTGTCATCATCAATTTCAGCAAGGGTTTCTTGGAGTTTCTTGATTTCTTGTAGGTTGGACAGAAGTTCCTGTCTAAATGAAGTGCTCCATGAGTGTGGGTTACCGTGGCAAGAAGAGGGTGTGCACTTGCTGAACTTAAGGCCTTGCGTTGAGTGGGAACTAACATGGAGTGAGCTATCGACTTAACTGAGACAGGTGATGCTTCCTTACTCAGACGGTTCGTAGGCAGTACCGATTACTCGAAGGAGCTAACCACCATGTCAAATAAATGAGCGGCACCTCACCCTAAAGATAGGAATAGATCTACCTTGGCGGCAACTGGCTCCAGCCTCCATTTCATTGCCTCCTCCCACAATTTTGCTCGAGTGGGGTGGCTAAATCGTGGCTCGATGTCGAGCCACGAGTCCTTAATCTGCACCAAGTATTTTACTGACGCGTTGATGCGTTGCTCCTGCGCCACCTCAGTTACCTGTTCGTCTTCTGAAAGGTACATTCAATCTTAGTAGCTTGTGAATAAAGGAACCCAACTTTACCCTTTCTATCTTCCCCTGTGCAGAGTCTACCACTGACGTCTGATCCCATGATCAAAGTCAGTTCCTTAAAGAATGTTATCTCCCCGATCTAGTGTTCATTCCAAGACAGATAACATGAGGTCGGATCATAAACACAAATGGATGGTAAATACACACGAAATTGTGAAAGTTGCTAACGCCAAACATATCCATGAAGTATTTAGTGGCAGCTTCGACAGTCCCTACCACGTACGGAACCTTTGATTGGTTCAGCTCCTTCGCCTCGGATGTTCATGGGCGGGGATTTGAATGCGACTTACCCATCCAACAAGCTCAGAGAATTTAAACCTGTGATGCGAAGTGCAGCATCGGCACTTCCAGCAACCGATGAACCAGTGCCGCAGATGCTCACCTAATGTTCCAGAGGTCTGCCATCAACTCCGAGCATACATTCACTGAATATAAAGACGTGGGTTTCATTGGTACACTGGGTAGCTGGGGAGCCTCCTGCAGAGATGTAAACTTTAGACAATAGCGCACATGGGCATCCGGATTGGAAAGCAGTACGCCGACCCACCGATTCCATTCGCGACGGACAGCAACCAGGACATCGGACAACTTCGATTGTAACCTTGCAGCCCAGGCGTGAGCGCTCCGTATAAATCGCCCTTACATGCCGGATAGATCGAGGAGCATGGGCATGCCCCACATGGCACCCTTCGTCTTTCCAGATTTTGAGGAATGCCTTCAAGACATGAAGACGCAGATATGGAATCCAGGACGAATTTCGGGAAGAGATGATAAACACACGGCCTCGGCCACGGAAGTAAATGGGAACCACTGCCAAGCATGTCTTATGTCGTTTATGCACATAAGTAACGGTAGCGAAATCGTTATCCTTCGAGAGGGTGACCGAGTCGCCTTTGGCTTGTACACTCTTGGGTTCGACACTATGTCCGACGAAGCCATGAACGGCAAGACTCTGGCAATCTAATTCGAAGGTAAAGCTGCTGGAATTCTGTGTCACGTCTTTGTAAGGAAGGAAATGTGGCTTGAATTCCATCGGCCCCGAGTTAGGTATTTTGCCGCCGAAAAATCTGAAGCAGCCAGATTCGAAGAACGCCAGGTTCATAGTAGTACAATTGGTGAGAGCATTCCTACTGGACTTCTGGCACGCCAACTGGACCTCAGCGTATGGCCCGAGAGTTACCGTGGGTAGCCATATCTGTATGCCATCATTTGTAACCGTGAATGTGCGAAGCCGTTCAGCAGGAATTTGGCTGAGCTCGTCTTCCGGGATGTGACGGTACTTGGTGAGAAAGCGAGTGAATTCATCGGGGGACAATGAAATGACATCAGAACAATCCCTGAAGTAGCTTGGGTCGTCTGCCAAGAAGCTGTTAGACCACCCGGCATCCTTTGTTTGGCCCCACGCGAAGATACTCTGGTCATTGGACGAGCGTATGATTTCCAGCTGCAAACGGCGAAACGCGTTCTTCCCCTCCCCATATAACATCGGTATGTGGACACCAAGCAGTCCCAGTAGCGAATATGCACGATCTTCCTCTCGTGTCGTAACCCGGTCAGCAGCCCAGGACATAATCTGGGCAATGCTGGGGCGTTCGGAATTCAGGCCATGTTTCAAAATGTTCTCCGGGATGCGTGTGATCCTACTAAGATTGGATGCAAATTGTTCCTTGTTTCCCAAGCGTTCCCACTTGGAATCAAAGAAGTGGACAACCTTGGGTGCGATGAGTTCTTGAAGAGTCCAACCTCGGGTGAACCACTTGGCAGAAGAGCGGATAGAGCCAGTGGAGTCGTGGAGGTAGACATAGCATTGGTTTGCGTTTGCGTACCACTGGCACATGGAGTTGACCGCTTCTGATAGTTCCGAACTGCTCTTCTTATCGATACAACAGGTATCGACCCACACCCACTCCAGACCATCCACTTTGGCCTGCTTGCAGGCGTCGATTACCTTCTTGTATCCGGTACGCCCCCTGATCTCATTCCTCGTCTTGTTGTACGTAGTCGCCAGCTGTTCCATCTCCTGGAATGACACTTCTTTCTCGCCGTTCTCTGCTACACCCCAGCAATGTGACAATATGGCATACTCTTTCGCTGCGAGAGCCGGACCGTAAAACTCTCTCAGGATTTCTGTTGAACGGTCAATGCCTCTCCCCTGATTGATACTCGTCTCAAAGTCGAGTATGGTAGTAACGTGGATGAGTCGCATCTCGTACCATCGGTCTGTGAGTTTGTCTCGCCGGTGATCGATTGAAGGTGATATACTTACCGTTGCTACAAATTGGAGCTGCCGGCGACGATGAAGATTTAACGACAAGAGATGGCAACGGTGATAGTAAAATTCCAAGGTGACTGCGGGAGAAAAGACGCTGAGCAAGAAGCAAACGAGCACAGGTAAACACATCGACTTGGGGCAGTGCAGACCTGACAAGATATGGGGTGAATCCAATCAGCGCTGTCAACAAGTATGGGCGTGGTGCCCCTGGCGGGCCAGTGCAGGGGGCCCGCCCTGTGGCGTCTGCCTTGGCTCGTGGATGAACAGGATAAGCCCTGGTTCAAGAAGTGGGGGCAGGTATGAATAGAATTTGGCGGGATCGACAGTGGCTTCTCATATCGAACCGGAAACTGGAATGCGATGCCGAAGTTGTTCCAACCGATACTTAACATGTCCAGGAGGCACACCAAATTCGCCCCGAGGAAAACAGGGTGCTATCCATTTCAACCGAAATGGTAAGAGACCAACAGAATCAAACAATACACTACGGTAGACATCAAAGGAACGAGTACAGTAACAAAAAAGACATACATACGGGTATACAGGTGATCAGCAGCCCATTCGTCTCTATCAGTGCAACCTCTCAAAAAAAAACCCAAAATCGACATTCACGGCGATATTACGTGATCTTTCTCTTTACCAGCTAAATAGTGTAGTAAAATGGTCAACACAACCTCCAGAATGACAAAAGAAAACAAAAACCCACCGTGCGCTGCCTTCTTTCTACATATCTCTTCTGCACATAATGCAACATCCGCCTAATATCCGGCCACAAAAACGACGGGATGAGGACGATCATGACAGGTATCGCAATTTCCCAGA
The DNA here is from genome assembly GCF_024613125.1 of Pisolithus orientalis. NCBI lineage: Eukaryota > Fungi > Basidiomycota > Agaricomycetes > Boletales > Pisolithaceae > Pisolithus > Pisolithus orientalis. The sequence goes on along the minus strand of NW_026260865.1, from coordinate 4,715 downwards.
AAAACAAGTCGCTATGGAACTTAACAGACCACATGGCTTCGAAGTTCATGCCCTATTGCGAGTGTCGCGAGTGTCAGCGTGCGTATAGTAGGTGCTCAGGATAGGGGGGACATACAAAGTATCCGGTGAGAAGGGTCAAGGGGAGAAAGATGATTGTGGCCATTGTCAGACGACGCCTGCGCGACGGGGGGATTAGGAATCCATGCCGTGAGTACAATAAGCGATAACCTACATCGTCTCGTTCATCTCGTACGATTTTAGCTACGCACAAGGGTAAGCATGGACATCACGAGTTGAAGGAGAACTCTGACATTAAATGTATAGTTGATCAAATTCTCAGCTATACCGGCAAAAGTATCCATATTGGACAGGATATACTCGATATGATCGTGTACGTCCGCCTGTCCATGTTCAGCATGCAACCAATTCCAGAGAACGGGGAGGAACATAACTACGCACGAGATATATTTTCGCCTTGTGGCTCATGAATCCCTGGATTTTTGTCTGGTGATCCTCAGGTTCGATGAGCGCAGCACATCGATCTTCGTCGTACCGTCTCAGACCGTATATAAGTGTTTTGAGTGGCTCCATCGTCCGCCTGTGCAAAGTGAGATCGCCCGAAAGGATGTGCACTGGATGTCCAAATCAGAAAAATATATTATGGGCGTGACAACGGTAGGATGACATACGTCGCGAGACGGTCTTGATATTGGGCTTCAGCAAGACGTCGTGTTCGAGCTCGAGAACCTTTTCATGGAAAGCGTCGACGACCTCGAATGCAGAGTCCACCACTTGAATCTGTTATCAGACAAAGAGCCCGACAGAAAATGAAACGAAAGAACAACGAACCAAGGTCAAGGAGACTCTGTACTAGGAGGGATGCATCTGCAGACATCCGGAGACCTGTGTCCGGCTGGCGCAGTCGTGCCATGATGGGCTCTGCAAAACTGACGCAGTCTCGCGGGAGAATGGAGATGACGGTGCCTAAGGTTCGTTTATCAGGTTGGCATCAATATACGCGCGACATGGCTAGCGGACCCATACCATTTCTGAGGAGAAAGATGGAGATGGGCTGTACTTTTACATGTACTCTGCCCTCTTTTTTAAGTTCCTCGAGTGTCAGTTGTGCCTTTTCGCGTCTCTTCCGGGCCTAACGGTGCGACTCGGTTCAGAACAGGTTTGCTCCACAAACCAAGTGGTACGTACGACAGATTCCTTACGTGTGATGACCGACCCAGACAAAACTGGGTTTGGGTGACCAGGCTTGTCTTCCACGTCACCCGGCGCCAGCCGTCTCTTGGTGCTGCTTTTTCTCCTGAAGGTGCCTGTGGTACCAGCACGTGACCTAGTCGTTGGGGTGCTGTCATCCTTTTCGGTTAAGAAAACCGGTTCGGGGGAGTATTCTCTACGAATCTGTTCGCCTAGTAGTCCTGGGTTCGGCGTCGAATCTTCTGCGTCTGACGAATCGACCGTGAGGTCTCCGAGTGCCTCGTATCCCTCTGGTGCGTCGGGGTCATACAGGGTATGGCTCAAGACCTGGATAAAGAGGTGTTTAGCGTAGTAGTCTGCTTTTGAGCGGGCGCGACCGCGTCGGTGGAGGACGTCTTCAATGGCGAGGGGGTGCAAGTCTTATATACGAACTTGTGAAGTTCAGTTCGTCGGCGTGAAGAAATGACACACGCACCGTAATGCAACGCCAGCGCACTTATCACGTCCCAGCTGACCCCACAAATGTTAATCCACCGTACCTTGACCCAGCCCTCCCTCTCACCGGCCCGTGTATCAGTGAGCAGCGACACAAACTCCCTATTGGACATTCTACCGACGGAGGACCGTATGGCCGAATAATCGACGAGGGTAATGATACAATTCTCTCTGATGTGTCCGTAGTGTAGGTAGGCGGAGTCACGACGTGGATCGACGCCCGGTTCTGCGCCTGCGCTGCCATAGCGAGCAAAGAAGGTGGACGTGCGGTGGAGGTGGATGACTTTCTTGACGCAGGCTCGGAAGCGGTCTTTGGGTGTTAAGAAAGTAGTGGTGGTTGCGGTACCAGAGCGAATTCGTTGTGAGGGTGCTGTAGTCAGATTTCGATTTCGATCGTCGTTTTCAGCCTCTTTGTCGAGGTCTGGTGTGAGAGAACGACCGTCTGCATCTGAGAAGCTGTTTTCGCGGGGCATGTTGAGTATGGATGGATAGGTGGGGGGGAGTCGAGTTCTTCCTCAGGGACGCTTTTGAACCGAACGGCGAGGATCATCCATTAAACACGAGGTGATACTACATGACAGCTCGAATGGAAGCACACAGGCACTGGTATCCCGCCCTGGTGCAGGCATTGGACAGGGTAGAGCAGGTGGACAACATGAAAGGAGGTCAGTCGACGGCAGTTCATCCTAATCGTCGCTGGCACTCCTAACTCAATCACTGTAGTCTTCCAACTGGCCACATACGACCATCCGTCGAGGACACCCCGCGTCCGCTCGCACATCCTCCGCTCATTCGTGACGCCATCCAAACACCCCTCTCTGCCTCTTCTTGTCAGCACCACCGACATCCGCACACCCAAGGTCACTCAGGTCACCGATGCCAACAGCGTCGAAGCTGTGTTCTGGACAGAGCCAACGTTGGAACAGTTCCGTATCTCGGGACGCATCTCTCTCGTCCCCTCGTCGTCGTATGCAGGATCCTATCCCGATACACCGTCACCGGGCCACAGTATCCTATTTGACGCTCTGAGACAGGAGAACCTTAATTGGGAGCAGACCCGTCTCTCCACGTTCAATCATCTCAATGGACGTATGCGCGCGTCGTGGTGTAGACCTGTACCTGGGACACCTCTGAAGGGCGGATACGATGATGCACTGGAGTGGCCCGAATCGCTGCCTGCCCTGGGGGAGGCCAAGGACGAGGAAGAGAAGAGGAATGTGGAGAAGGCGTTGGAGAATTTCGCATTGGTGATAATCGAACCGCTGGAGGTGGATTTTGTGGAGTTGGGGACGAGACCGGAGAAGAGGACGATGTACAGGAGGAACCTTCGAGAGACGGAGTTCACGGAGACGATCGTTGTCCCGTGAAAGAGGTGTGTATTGTAATTCTCAGTTGTATCACTATCGTCCCAGAAGTCATGGAAAAGAGTCTATTCGCGACAGGCTTTTTTGTATAAATAGACCTACGAACCACATACATACAGCAGGAGTACTTATCGATAACTCAGTGAGGAAGGAGAAAAAATAAGCAAAACAACGCGAATAACAAGTTCATAACCAACCGCACCGACCTGGATGGTAGCGTCGGGCCTATACCTTGACCTTCTTGGGGGCACTTTCTTCGTCCTCTTCATCATCCTCTTCCTCGTCGAACTGGGCACTGCGCTTGGTACCCGCATTGACTGGTTTCGAGTCGTTGTTGGACGGGAGCCCGATGGGGTTCTCTTCCGTGCCAGCATCCTCGCCGTAGTACTCTTCCTCTTCATCGTCTTCATCGTCCTCGTCTTCGTCCACATCGTGGGGGACACCCTACCGTGGAAAATGAGTGGAGATGAACGATGAGATGAAGTGTACATACATTTCCGAGAAGGAGGGCGGTCAACTAAGAAGAGGCGGGTCGAAATGAGCACCAATGTAAAACGCTCTCGTCATGAGGAGCTACGCACATTTTTATTAGGTTGATCCACTTGGACCACGTCGTCCTCATCATATTCCCCATCTTCCTCCTCCTCTTCCTCCCCTTCGATTTCTCCCTCGTTCAGCTCATAGGAGTCTTCCTCCTACATGACGTCAGTCGACCTAGAAGACGCAGTGTGGCAGGGGGGACAGGCACCCCCCAAAAAAACTGCCTAGGAGCGCGAATTGGACTCACATCGATATCGTATTCGTCGCTTTCCTCGCCTTCCTCGAATTCCTCTTTCCGTTCCTCGGGGAGGGGGTGGGTGGGTTCGGTAGTGGGTTCAGCGGCCATGGTTGTAATTTAGAAGCGACGAGGGGGATAGTATGTTTTTGCGAGCCGAGAAGCAATTTCTTTCCGCTGGCTGGTAACGGGTGTGACGTTGGCTAGATGGGACTCTGCCTGTTCACAGCAATAGATCTGTGCAGAAGAAGGGTCGATGAGCCCAGTCAAGCAAAGAGAAGAAAATAAAAAGTCAACATGGGCGTCTGTCAGTTTAGCGACGGGGTGGACTTCCGAGTAAGAATTGCAGCGAATGACGAGGGCAAACGTTCCACGCCGGGACACCCAGAGAGGGGTCATCTCTCTTTTGGACATGTCGGGGGGTCGAGGAGGGGTCAACATGGGGGGTCGACGGGAATTGCCGATGGTCAATGGCCAGGAGGTCGATGTGGGCTGTCCTGGCCATGATCATCGACTCATCGCGGCGATCTTATCAGTGAAACGAACGCGTAGCTCGCATTTGGAATCGCCTGCAACGTGGTAGGAACATCGATAACTTTCATTGACACGGAACACGTTGTAGTCCAACTGTAGTGCTCGTCTCAAGCTGGCATCGAGCCCGGAACAATCAGGAATTGGCAGGTCTTTCCGCGTCTGCCGCACGCCGATCAGAGACATGTGAATGGATGGATGATATCGCCCTATCTCCATGCATCCAGATAGTGACAAACATTACACCGGTAACCCCAAACTTATCATCGCACTCAACAAGCTCGCATGTTAGCATTGGTTCACGGGTGCCTCCGTACCAGAAAACGAGCCAGATTACACGA